>NC_049204.1:19481062-19781062 GCF_013347855.1 Anguilla anguilla | reverse complement strand
TGTCTCTTCTTCAGGCCCCTGCAGTGGCTCTCTCTCCCTGCTAAAGGACACAGGTGACTGAACCTATAACTGTCCTCACATCAGAAGATGCATCGAGGTCTGGCACAAGGTGACAAATCCTGGTGAGGCACACCATGAAGAGACATATTGATTTTTAAATGATTAATAAGTAGAAAATAATTGTATTTCATTAAGATGGATGGGGTTTCATTTAGTCTGTCTCCTCTTTTTCACATCAGTGGGAGAAGGCAATCAAATCTGTGACTCTGGCACCTCACGTTAGTCTGCCATGGCAACAAGGCCTCCGATGCAGTGAGGGGTCTCGAGGAGTCAGAGATGGTGCTCAATATTATTTCTCAGAGGACACTTCGTATCAACGCCGCTGAAAGTCAAACTGGGAAATGCTCAGCAGGCACAGTATTGCACCTGAATGCACTGGCCCCCCTTCACCACACCCCCCCCCCCCCCCCAAAAAAAAAAAAAAATTGAGTGTTTTATTTATTAGCAGGAATAATATAATGGACCTAGACACTTATGTCTAGCCAACATATCTGGACATATCACAGAACTGTAGAACCCTTGGGAAAAGCTGTAGGAAATACCTATACCTGTGTATCTAGCAATGAATATCACTTATTTGTAAAATATGCATTTCATTGAAAAGTGATTTGTTATGCTTCCTGTAACTTGCTAGATTATAGTTTTCGCAAAACAAACTCCACATAGAGTTTTCAAGCTAGAGACCATCCAAAATACAACTATGGTAACATTAAGAATGGGCACCTGAGACAAATAACGGACCAGGAATATTGTTACACTCTGAAATAAATAAATAAATACAATAAGGAAGAGGTAGCAGCATTGCTAATTGTGCACAGTAAATATAAATCATCAAAAGATCCAGGCAAGAGCTAGAGCTTTATGAAATCATTCATGCAGCCCATGCCTTCAATAAGGTCTTAATGGCATGTAAATTAGTACAAACCTTTGTATGGTCTTCTAAGCATGCCAGCTCCAGTCTCACAAATGTTGCAATACAATGAGTACATTGTGATTTAGCTTTTTGTGACTGGAGAACTGACCAACCACAGACAGCCATGGGTAATGATGGTTCATTTTTAATCATGCCTTTTCAAATAATATTTTTAAATGCAATAGTTTGGCTTTATTAACTTCACATCATTTTAGTCTTGCTACAGTGTGAATCAGTAAACCCAGTGTTTCTCCCATGAAAAATAGCTACATGTTTCATGTTTCTACATTACATTACATTACATTACATTACAGGCATTTAGCAGACGCTCTTATCCAGAGCGACTTACACAACTTTTTACATAGCACTTTACATTGTATCCATTTATACAGCTGGATATATACTGAAGCAATGCAGGTTAAGTACCTTGCTCAAGGGTACAACGGCAGTGTCCTTACCCGGGAATCGAACCTGCGACCTTTCGGTTACGAGCGCAGTTCCTTACCCACTGCGCCACACTCCGTCCTACTCCGTTCTACTCTTGAATTATAAATCCCAGGTCATAGGTTGGGCTTCTGGTTGTAAGACACGTGTGCATGGAGATGGTTCTGACATCATGTACACCCATAATCTCTAACCTCATAAGAAAATGGCATAAACTTTCCAGTATCTGGCATGTGAATATCCTGGGATTTAGCTGGTGAAAGTTATCCATGTATCAGATATTTTAATTTGTTTTCTAGGTGGAGATTGAACCTGAAGTTTGATTTTCAAATGTAGTGTTACTTTTTGGGATGTGGGGTTGCCTGTAACATGTGACAAAGAACAAAACAAAAATATGAATTTATTACAAATTCTTTAAATCAGTTTGAAGAAATGAAAACATATGTTGGGCCTTATATTGGCATCCACTTCAGAGAGCTTAAAGATTGTGAAAGAATTGCATTAAATAATGCTATAATTAGAGGAGATGAAATGATTTCCCTCTGTTATCCAAAGGAAATTGTCAGATTTAACTTGAGCATATTTGTCTCGGCCCCCTGGAATGGTCAGATAGCTGGATAGAGAGCCCTAATAGCGCTAAAGAACATTAGGCATATGGCCAGGCTAGAAGAACCGCTATTCAGATTCCTTGTTTTTCATCCAAGCATCCATACATTTTGATTTGGTGTTTTAGGAAATGTCACAAGCTCTATTTGTTTCAAAAATTCACAAATGTACGGTTGAAGCAACTTATGGTCGCTTCAGTAAAACCTAATAAAATGCCACTCGGTGGGTATATACTTTCAGTAAGGAACAAAATGGCTTTACAGCTGAAAAGACCATACCTCCATTTCCAGACTCTCCTGTTTGCAGCAGCTGCCTAATGATGTGTGTATCATTATTCTTCTGTGTAGTTGGAGGGTACCAGCAGACTTGGTTACACAGCAAACTGTGTATCTCCAAGAAATGTAGATGCTATCCATGGAATCCCTGCTCGAAAAAATATACGCAACAGGGACCTAACGCATCCGTCTGGTGCCGGGCCCAGTGCTGGGAGAAGAAGCTGTCACCCTCCCATTGGTTCACACCAAGAGTTTTAGCAATCGCAGGCAGATGATGAGATCATATTTGTCACAGCTGAATCGATATAGTGTACAAAGGTAGTGTGTACTATTCAGTAAATAATATGAAATATAAGTTAACGAGTATACCCCTCACCTGAAATAAAATGTAAAGGAATCATTTATAACACACCATGATTATGGAGTTTTATGGTCCATGACTTTTTCTGATAGATTGTTTTTCAATAGTTTTGAACCCCATTATAACTGCAAAAGATATTGATTTATATTAACAGTTACCCACTACCTGGGCTGACACTTGCTGAATATGCAATAGTGGAAAATATAAAAAAACACCGATGTAAATGCAAATCCCTCATACAAGAAATAACAATTGACAATCTAATCTCAAAATGCAACGTCAGCAAAAATGCATCTTCAAACATAATATTTAATCCCATTTAGACAAGAATTCTCCCACAAAGTGAAGGCCATTCTTTTCACTGAGGATAGGCTTGTAGAGAGGGGTTGTGTTGGGGTGGGCTGGGGTGGAGTGAGGAGTGTGTGTGTGTGTCTGTGTGTGTGTGTGTGTGTGTGGAGGGGGCAGGTTCGCTTCTGTTCTAGTGTAAATAGGCACCACAATCAGTTTCACAATGTTGTGTATCATTTTAATGCTCATCTAATGACCGTGGACTTTCAAATGACATTCTTTCGAAGTTGCTGTCATGGGCCATCAAGAATCATAATTGTAAATTGATTCATTGTCAACTGAGGGTGACAACATAGCACTGTCAAAGGTAATTGATATGAGAGAATAGGTTCCTTTAATGAATATATCAATAACAACTGACAGCTGAAAAAGTGCCCGTGCAGTTCCAAATAAGCATGAACTCCACTTGGGGTACTTCCATTCGTTTTGCTGCCACCTCTGACTAGAACTTCTGGTGTGCAATAATTTAAGTGGACCTGTCAGTCACTCCAAGGAATGTTTAATCATTCTGCACAGAACAAAGAAAGGTACATTTACTGGATCAATGCTTCATTTGTCATTACTTTTATCGAGTTATTTTTGGTAATTTTATCCTATCAATTAATGTATACTTAGAATATTTCTCTGTGTCTTTCTTCTTGGCTCACAGCAGGGTTGCAAATTGGTGTTGGGTAAATTAATTTAAAAAATAAGATGCATTTTTGAGAAACTACGTTGTGTCATTGTGGGTATACATTTGTTTGCATGCGTGATTGCTGTCACGCCTCACAAAAGAGATGTATTGACCAACGTTTGCCCACCCAGGGGCCTAAAATCAAAATGGGTGGTAACAACAAATCCAATGGTGTCAATGTGAACTTCAAACTTGATTGATGTGTGACTGTCTCTGGGGCAACCACAGCCATTACCGGGGATACTGCAGGGTGTGAGTGTGGCCTAACAGCTTGGTGGTGGGCCTTCCTCCAGTGCAATCACTGCTAATGTTAATGAACCTGTAGTTAGAAGGCCACTCTTTGGGTGTACGGTTTCCAGCGCACCTTTCATACAGAGGCCCTCAGAAATAAAACAGATATTATGTAATTAGGATCTGAGGTCCTTGGTTATCATTACCTGCTGGTTTTCCTCGTGATGGTTTCCTTATTAATAGTGTTTCAATTGCCGGTTCTTAATGGCTGATTTATTACATTTTAATACCCTTGTCAGGAGGTAGGGCCTTGAAAGGGAGCTGCATAATAGGGCCCATTACCACTATTTCCAGTGGGAGTGCTTGCCTTTAAAGGAGAACGTTTGATGAGTGGCTCACCCTCTAAATTTGAGGTACTGTAGCAACAACACCTTTAAACTTAAGGCACACGGAGCAAAACAATCCACAGCACATTATCTGTTTTCCTGTCGTCATTGGTGACTATTTTTAAATTCATTTTCAAGTGGATACTCTACAGAATCAGCTACAATGTTTACAAATTACAGATGAAACTAAATACATCCTCGGTAAAAGGTATGCACTAACGTATCAGTGGCCAGTATTTGTGTGTTCGCTATATTACCGATTGATGTGATACATTATGTGAGATTCTGCCATAGTTACAACATTAAGCTGATGAACACTAAGCATGGAGAAAGTGTGAACTTGCTAGATGTATTAAGATACTTTACACAAAGGTAGCTAGCTGAGAGTAACAAGAGAGAAAGCAACAACTGAATTACTTTCCGGTGTCCTATCCGCAAAACTCAGTAGGAGTTCCTCCAATCACATAGAGAACAAACTCGAGGACATTTAATGAACCAAATTAGCTGTTGTATAGGACTGTTACCTCCAGAGGTGGAAAGTCCAGGGATTAGAAAGTAAAAGTCATGCCATGTGTTTCTTCCACCCATGAACTCAGCCAGCTGATATCACTAATTAGTACTATGTCCAAGCTGAAGAATGGTGCTAATTAGCAAATCCAGGCATTTGGAGCAAAATACTGGCGGGGAGTTGTACTTTCTGAACCTGGATTTTCCACCTCTGGTTACCTCGCAGAGCGTATTTCATTCTTTAAAACATGGCTGCAGATTTAAAAAAAAAAAAAAAAAACTGAGTTACCCCTGCAATGAAAAAGGAATATGTTACACTGCCTTCATGTTATTCCAGCATTTTCAGAAATTAGATCCTTGTGAAAATCCAAGGGCAAAATAAATAATCTGAAAAATTAATAATTTATTGCAGTGAACGATTGCACATTTTCGATTATGGAATGTTTGGATTTCCTCTGCCTTATTGAAAATATGACCACGCTATACTCTATGGGCTGGCAGTCCAAGTGCTGCACCTCTTGAACTGTACAATATAAACTCCAGATATTTCCATTCCATATAGAGTAGGATAAAATATTAGCAGTAGCGCTTATAACATTTTAGTAGCAAGCTTTTCAAAAGGCTGTTGGAGGATGATGTGCCTCCAGTGTCCATTCTAAATTTAATTTAAGAAACTATGTAATGGATTTGGTATTAAGTGATTCACAGTGGGACATTTAAGTCATATGTGAAATATGAAAATGTTTGAAATATGAAATCTATAAGCATGAGTTCAGTTCAACCCAATAAGTTTTTTTTGAACATAGAAATACAGTCAAAATATTATCTTCTGCTACTGTAATTTTGTTTATGCTTAATATCTACTTGTTTTCACAGTGCCAGCTGATCCACTTTATTTATGATGCTGATAAGTACAAAGTACAAATTATATAAATGTTTCTTTGGAGCATAATTAAAGATTTTGTTCTACATAATGCCTTTTACATTGATTATGTTTATTGCCCTCACTTAGGTGGTTAATTGGAGTACAACCAACTGTGATATCTGTGGGATGTGTGTTAAAAACAATCAGATTGATAAATGGAAATGCAAAAAAACATGAGTTACACAATGATTGTAGTGCAAGATATATAGAATTGTACACCCAGAGAAAAATATACTGATATACAAAGGAATATAATTTCATAATTCTTCCCTGTGTAAAAAAGCAAAAATGTATTTGGCTAAAATCACTGGAAAACAGCAGCACGGTTTCCCAAGAGTAAATAAATTGACTGGAACAGTTGTCATTTACCAGGCTATTAATTGACTAATGTGCATTACTTCCCTGTATGACACAGGCAGGATCATGGGACTGATCAGAGGGGATTTGGGGAAATTAACTGAAATGGTGAAACGCAAGTATTTTCACAGCTTTTTAAATCAACGCAACTCTTTATGCTAGAATGAATTCATTGAGATCATTTTCATAAAGCCGATTATTCTAATCACATAATTCTGTTATTATGAAATGTACCCAGCATTAAACAATTAAGGACCTCTTTTCTGTGTGTAATAACAAGCATTAGCTCAAATGTTGCTTCCACTGGCGATGTTGATGTGACTGATACGTAATTGAAGTCCAGAGCTGAACAGAAAATCCCTCAAATTATTCCTCTCCTGCAAGATAACCAAAACATACTCTGCTGTATTATGACACCAGTCTCATAAAGGGAACATACAGTAGCAAGAAATGCCTTTATTTGCTTATTACACATACTAATCCAGGGCAGTGGGCTCATAGCTTTTACATTCTATCACGCATATTGCACAGGGGTACACTAGTAGTGCCTACACATAGGATTCTGTTGGCTTGGGTCAACTGTCCAGAGATGTAAAACTGCTGCTTCACGCTTTGCTATAGTGTTACTATTAATTTATTTTGAAAGGATTTTTATTTATTTTTTTATTTCAGTCAGATGTAGCATTTTTAAAATGTTTTATACATAAAGGTACGATTTCATCAGGCAAATCTGGATTTAAGTCCCTTAACCACGCGACGATTCAAGTTAGAATGTAATTTCCGTTTGCAGTCTGACAGATTACAAACCATTACAGTCCTTTTTATGTTCATTTAATATGCTCATTGATTCCTTTAATGCCAGGAATGATTGATTCAATTGATTAACAATTCCTCTTTGCTCATATTATGTGTAAAAGAAACATAATAAAAATTGGAATTTCAATTATGCCATTCCAAATGTCCAATGAAAAGTGTCTTTTTCTCTCCAGTGAGGGCCATTCATTCAGCCGTGGAGATTCCAGTCAACCTGACAGTCCAGAGATACTCTGTTTTTCAAATAATACTGTAATTGTCTGTGCATTTCCTGTACCTATTAAAACTGTGCTAGCTCAGTTAGTACAGAATTTAGCTCAGTTAGCAAAACGTGGAGAATTTAGCAAGACCACACAAAGCAATGCGCTCTCACCTGATTTAATTGCAGGATGGACGTTTTAATCAAATACCCCCCCCCCCCCCCCTTAAAACATGTCAAACACATCTCAAAATTTCACATGCCACATTTATTTCTCATTCATAATCAGGCCTACTCCTTGTTTGTAAGTGTAATAAATAACAGTAAAAATATTTTGAGAATGCATTTAGGTACTCTCCGATATAGAATGGGATTCACCCTGTTCGGTGGAGCCAAAGCTGTGTTCACTGCCCTCCTCAGAACTATTCACTCAGACGGGTGATTTCTTCCAAGGCCTCCAAATGCCGATTATTCTGTTTATATTGAGGCATTGAAAAAAATATATTTTTGTTGTGCATCAGTTTAGGTATAAAGTCTCAAAAATAACTTTTTTGCCGGTACATAAAACTCTCTGGATGCTGAAAAATGTATGGTTTGTTTATGCAGAAGAAACTATGTTTGCCCATTTATGCAAGCCTAAACACCTACACACTATTAGAAATGTAAGTTAATTTGGCTAAAATGCTGCATCACTATAACATTTGTCACTATAATAGCTTGCCAATGGCTGGCTATGTCCTGGGCAGAAGTTGCGCTGTGTACGTTGAGTCATTACTTGCACACAGCAGATGGCTATACTGAGGGGCTGCTTAGGTAGTACTAGTCAGAGTGCCTTCTAAGTGGGCTCCTCCTGTTCCAGAGAGTCTTGTCTTCATTGGTTTGCTTTGTGTCCCCACATTTCCTCAGTGATGTGGAAAAATCTCCAATATTGTGACAGGTTTTGTTTTATGCAAAATAGTCACACATTTTGTTGTCAATCGTATCCCACTTTACAGGGTCAGATGAATAGCTTCCTATCACCCTGTCTGGGTCGAGGGGTTGTTGTTTCTGTGGACATCTTCTCCCACTTCTCTGTAGTGAGACCTGTTTTTGCTATGTTTTCTTCCACCATTGTCCAAACTTGCTTGTAGTGTGGAGTCTTCTGTGGTATCTGTCAGAGTCGCAACCCACTGCCGCCCTGCTGCTAACACAGGGCTAATGTCACAGCGGCCATCAGAGACAGCAGCAGGCTTACCTGCCTCGGGTGCTGGTCGTGTGGAGGGTTGTGCTGCCGGTGATTGAGGCCGCCGTTGATTTTGATGCTTGGCCAGGACCCAACAGGAACTTTTGCAAAACCGTTACTTGTCTTCTTCTTGCTTCCTCTTCATTTTTTCCCCGCTTTGCCGCACCCAAAAGCATTGCTGTGAGGATACTGCTAATGGAGCCACACAAATGGCACTGAACCAGAAATACTTTCTCACACAAATTTCAATGTGCTCAAGTTATAATTAAATAAAATTATGTTTTTGATTAGATTTGACATTTTTTCATCCAAAACAGTTTAAAAGTATTAAAAGAAAGTGAATTAAATTTTTTAATGCAGGCCTAAATTCAATGTTTGTTTACCCCTCTGTTGGGCCCCCCTGGGGGGCGGGGCATCCATGTATGCTTGTATTTTGACAATATCACAGTTTTGCCCAAAGAATGTTCATCACCTACATTGATGTAGGTCTGCCATCATGGTTCACAGAGGAAATTACCATGGTATTATTTTGAACTATTGAAAAATGCTTTTACAAACCTTATGGAGAGCGAAGAATTACTTTGACAGCAAACAGATGTGCATTTCTTGTTTATAGCAATGTAAAATAAATGATTATGGCAGACAGATAAACATAATTATTGGAAAACCATTAAGATTCTGACACTACTCTTACCCTTCATACTCTGTGCTACACATGCCCCAGATCCCGTGTGTACAGTACTGCTCAGACACCATTGATTTAAATAAATGGTCAGTTACATCATGGTGCCTTCCCTGGGGTGACATATTTTTCTTTTCCTTTTCCAATCTATTTACAGATCCAACAGAGACAGGCAAGACCATGCAAAATACTGTCAGCATTTGCAAGTGTATCAAAATCAGATCTCAGGAAATATTATTTTCATTTCTGAATGTAATGTCACTATAGGGTGAACACGGTGCCAGTAAATTCTACAAAGCAGGCATTCAAAACTGTACCCTGGGCTACCTTTTGTTTTATATACAGCTGAAGCCACCTGCTAACACTTCATTAGAAGGAATGCTACGCCAAGGGGACGTCCTTTATCAGGTCTATAAAGCAGTGTATTGGTTATAGATGTTTACTTCTGACATTTTTTAACAAATAACTGACATCAATGAAAGAGAATCTAGCTCAATTGTTATTTGCAAAGGGTGCATCACAACGAGTCAAGATACTGTTGTTCATAAGTCTTCAGAATTGGTCATACTGCAGTGGTATCCTGGCAACTTTACCAAGTGAATATTAATCCTAGTTCAGTCCAAAGATTCACAATGCCATTTTAGTAATGTTGCAGAGGAGGTTGTAGCAGTGTGAACATGGGATACCGGCGCTTGCTGTTGTGGGCGATTGCACTTGTCTAATCGCAGGTGGCTAGTTTTAGAAGTTTCCGAAGAGTTTCAGCTCATTGCATTGCGAATCTTCAATCTGAACTGGCCTTAAGACCACTGAAATCATGTCCAAAATTCCTTAATTAAAAAAAAAAATCTCTATTTGGAAGAGTAATACTGTCTCAAACTACCAAAGACTGAGGCTCACCCACATTCTGGGCTATTTAACTACAAAAATAAAGAATGTCATGACATGATAAGATATTATCATGGGGTGAAAGTGAAAGACGTGGGTTTAAGTCTTCCTCAGTTGGGTTCTTCATCATGGTCTCTTGGAGGCTACTTAACATTTTGTCTACCTTCTAAGGCAAGCTTGTGAAAAATAAATACAATTTAAATCTAAAATGCTGAAGATGTGGCCAGCATATGCGTATGCCCTATGCAGTACATATTGGTTCACCTGTATATTCACTTGGAGCTTGAAATCAATTAAAGCTCCCTGGAAGAAGTCAATATGCATTTGAAAATGAAACCTATGGGAAAGTGGCCAGTTGGACACACTGAGTACACACCAAGTCAATGGATTTTACAAGACTGATTTATAAATACTTATTATGCCCAACCAAACACGTTCCCTGGGTTTATTTTCTCATATAACCACTCTCAATGGCTTTTAAATCCTCTGTAAATGGATATATCAATAGAGAATTAACTGCCATGTTTTTTTCAAACATCTGGTTCTCCTGTGTGGTAGTTCTCAAAGATTTGATTGACAGCACCTCCTCCAAAGTTTATTTTTGGTCACACTTTACATTATATTGCCTGTATGCAATCTGATTACACTGCGAGTATGTACATACTCTAATTGTGCACAACTATAGTCCTGGTGGCTGGTGTGTATGCTGGTTTTTGTTCTAATCAGTTGTCTGCACCTATGTTGGCTTACTCTTATATTCATTCTTATACTCTTAGTCACAAATCACAAATCACAAAAATGTCAGATAAAACAAATGATTGAGCTTATTAAATAGGTAAGGGAAGGAAATGAAGAAACAGAAACAGATCCTTCTTGAGAAGGACTGCAGCTGTAGGCTATGCGTGGCAAATTGTGGTCACTCACTCACTCACTCATGGATGACCTGAGAGGGATGTTTTGTTGGATGCATGCGCAGGTGGTGCTTTGTTTAGTGTGGTTTGTTTAGTAGGACGCATGCGCAGGTGGTGGTGCGCACTTTGAACGGCACAACATTTTTAAGCACAGCTTTATTGCCTAACGTTACTTTAGCTAACCCTAACATGTTAACGTTTCGAATGGCACGACATTTTTAAGCCCAGCTTTATTGCCTAACGTTACTTTAGCTAACCCTAACATGTTAGCGTTTGCTTACTTTAGTTAACGTATTTAGCGCCGTTGGTCTGGACGGTTTCGTAGTTGTTTAATGATGTCATCATTAATTACTATCAAACCAAATGTTCAGTGACAACCTGCTTTAAAAAGAATCTCTCTTAATGTGTAATGCCAAATCCTATAGAATGTGAAACATTTAACAATGTAAATCATATGGGAAAAGAAAAACTATTGAAAACGAAAGGGTAGAACTCCCCTGTACTACTATTTTAACATGGAATTCATTTTTAGAGAATATGGTCATTTTGAGTTTCTATGGTATTTTTGAGTAAGCAGTAATACTGTATGCTTATGTGTGCATTTCTCCATATTCCTGAAATGTCCTGAAAATCAAAGACTCTTCTTTCCAGGCAGTAGGTTAGGCAGTGAAATAAATTCTATCAAACTTTTTAAAAACTTCAGCGTGGAAATCCTCTCAGAGCTACTTTGTACACATAAGCACAGCTCTATAGGCTTAACCTCAATGAATATTAGGCACAGCTCAAGCAAAGTATGCATTTCTATACATGTACACAAATGTACACCTACATTAATGGTGGTGTTACAAAATACTGCTTAGTCATATTCATCTAATGTGTTTTACTTTACTATTTCTAACAGTACATTCTCTATACTTACAGTATTATCCCAGTAACAATGCAGGCTGATGTAAGGCTGTTCTTTCACACAGGTTTTCTCAGTTGAGTTTGTGAAGAACTGCTTACAAAGTTTGTATGCTGTATAGTAAAACAAAGTTGGTATATGCTGCATATACTTGCATATAGATATTAATTTGTTTGTGTTCTGTGTTAATCGCCACCAGAGTACCTAACATGATTATCAGCAATTATTTACTGTAAAGACTTTTATTAATCAACATCTCCAATAAAGTTATGCAGCAAACCTGGGAACAATTATGTCCGCAGTACACATTAACAGCAAGGGGGCTTTTTCTTAGGAACACATCAATTACAGGCCAGCTTTTACATTTAATCTTCTTGTTGGACCCTTGTTAATGTTAACCACTTCCTTCCTCTCGGGTTTATTTTGCTTTGCTACATATGGCCTCTGCACATCAACCATCCAGTGGTCAGACAATCCATAACCGCTGAGGCCTTGCAGACAGATTATGTTGCCGAGCTGACCAGAGTTTTTGTTTCGTTTGACCCGGTCAACTGATACGATCTCAGCCCAGAGACAGATGATCTTACCAAAGTGTGACAACAATTCTTATTGGCCTGTGAACCAATGAAGAGTTAACCAGGAGATCTGCTGGAAGAGTTAACCAGGAGGTCTGTGTAACGTAGCCATGAAAGATACCATAAACCTTGTACCTCAAATACCATGTAGGCATATGCTACACTAAAGTAAATTATAATAAAAGCATTATTTGTATTGGTTATTCCACATTTTACTAATTTCTCTCCTAAACAAAAATTCCCACCAATCTCCAATGAATCCTTTGCCTGTATAAACCTCTCTGTGTATGTTTCCTTTTCAATCTAATTATGTAATCAATGGTCTTGAAATGTACAAGCAAATCACCACAGAGTTGAACTTGTGACCCATTCTTGCAACCTTTAGGGAAAAGATTTATACCAATCAGGAAAAGTTGACGGTTGACTTGGAATTAAGGCTGTAGAGTCAGTGCCTTAATTAGATGTGTAACCTTTTTCTGACAGACAAATTTGTTTTGCAATACCAGTATTTAGGTAAGATCTGCAGGGACTTTAGATGGGGAGATATGCATTAGGGGCTCCCCGGGTTGGACTGGTGTTCATTAACCAGCTTGTTCAAACACAACACAATCAAAACCAAAGCTGCCTTCATCAGGATCAAACTAATAAGCCCCTTGCTTTTTATTTCCTTAAGAGACCTATGTATACAGTATGTCTCATGCTCCAAGAATGCTTAAGTGTAATTATGAAATTTTCATAGCTAACAATTAATAATCTCTTTCATGAGAAAAGGAAGAAAGGCAGCCGGAGTCCATTGTGGCGGCGCAGAGGAACCGCCCCCAAAACTGAGGTGAGGTGAGAAGGTGCAGATAATGGCCGTTCTCCTATGGGGCCGGGCGCTTTGTTCAGATGGAGAGAAAACATCGGTGGCTTAATAGGAAGTGGCATTTCTGAACAGCTGGGTTTGATTGAAAACAGTTGAGGTTGCCATGATGCAGCCAGGGGATTGGATCAGACCCCTTCAAAGTGCTGAGCGGGGCATAATAAGAGGCGGCTCCACTCTTGCGAGAAGGCCCTCCTTGGTCCGAGAAACCATCGAAAAAAAGGCCAAGTGGTGTAGAGACACCTGCTGTCCATCACCACCATTCCCAGCCTGTTGGACCAGAAAATCCAGCTCAAAAAAAAAAAAAAAAAACATTCATAATTTTGGTGTCAGCTTCATGCAAATATTTAAAGCTGGGGACAATGCAAATCATATTTGGTTAAAGGGATGTGAAAAGATACATATATTATAGAAAGTGCGGCATGGCCTTTTTTAGAGGTAGACTAATATTTTCACTGTTCTGTTAGAATAATGTGGTCTGCAAATGTTTATCCAGCACCCGAACAGTGTAAACACATTTAGGAAGACAACAAAAATAAAAGATGAAAAGTGTTCCCGAGTCTTTGTAAAGATTCTGGAACAGCTTTCACACAAAGGACAGACAGTGACTGGTGCTCATGTTAACCACAGGCAGTATAAACAGCTGGTGATGGGTGTGAGCAATTTTAAGGAGCAATTATTTTTTCCCCCAGATTCCATATTGGTATTAATGAAGTTTAAACTATACCCACCCACACCTAATGATATAATAATCTCACAGACAGACATCTGCTGAGATTTATGAAACCACACCAAGTAAGTAAAATGCTCAGTTACAGACATACTGTCAAATGTATGTAAAATATTTAATAGAACTCCGTTATGGCTTGGTAAATAAGGTAGATGTTTATGAAATTTAATAGTGATCTTACTGTAGCATTATATATGCTGTATCATCAGACTATCATAGTTACAAATTCAGTAAATGTACTGTATGTATGCACATACAGCACGTATGGGTGTATCTACAAACTTGAATTTAGAACCCCATGAGGACTTCTGCTTATGAATTCTGTTGTAAAATAAACAAACAACAACATTTTGATAGATTTAATTGATCATAGCATTTAAGGTGACTGACTATATGAATTATCTTTCACAAGCAATTTTTTGTTATACAATTTTGATATTGAGAATTTGCCAGAAATACTGATGCATTTCAAAAGGTGTGATGTGTTTTGAAGAATTAATCAAACTTAAGTTTTTAAGGCCATAAATTCACACACACGCATGCACGCACGCATGCACGCACACACACACACGCATACATGCATGAACGCATGCACAAATGCACATACACATATGAATTTATGCCCTTTATGATGGATGTTTAATTAATTCCTTGTTATACAGTAAACTCTAGGTAGACTGTTCCTAATCAGGTGTCCTAATCCAATCTTCAGTCCCACAGATAAATTCCCATGAATAATCTGGTATACAAGGCTTTTATACATGGCTCATATGGAGTAAATCATAAATAGTAAAATAACAATAGCACTGAGTAGGCATATTGGTCTTACACAAAATACCATTGTATTTTCTTGTCAATATGTTGTATATATCTGGTCTGAAGATTTCAGACCTTTCCAATAAGTACATATTTCATGTACTGGTATTTTTCAGCAGGTGTTCAAAGCTTTGCAAGCATCATCTGTGGGGATTTTAGCATTTGATTTTGGCTCTCTAATGACTTCCCTATTTAATGTTTAAAAGAAATGAAAGTACAAAAAAAAGAGAAAAATTCAATCATAGCTTTTGACATAATATAAAAAACAAGCCCTCAAAGTCAATTGAGACTTTTTTGGTATCCATAGTAACGTTAATCGAGCCAGGATTGGCTAATTTGGGTTATGGTTCGAGCAGTTTATGTGTAATTTGAATAGAGATAAGAGGGAACGAATGAGACTCGATATGCATTTCTTGAAACCTCTCAGCTTGCAAGAGCCATTTAGCAAATAATCAGTTTGTTATTGGTCTTAAATAGTGCCTAATTAAAATGGTGACCTCTGCAAAGAACCCTCTTCCTAAAGACACAGAACATAAACAGGAAAAATCTGTTTAATTGCTTCAAAAAACGCTTTTTGTGGCAATGTAATTGGACCTCTGTGAAACAAATGAATCCACAGGGGATTCCCTGAATGAATGTTTAAATGCAAACAGTAGTCAGGCACTTAGGCAAGCTGGCCAGTGGTCCCTAATGAAATCATATAAAATCAAATCAAAGAATATGGCATTTTCACTAAGCAGATTTCTTGGAACCATTTCTGCAACAATAACAAATGCTGGACAAATAAATTGAAATGAAAATTAGAAAGGAAACCTGCTGAAACCGAGTAAAATGGGGGATTTGGGTTTGAAAGAAGAGGAGGAACTTAGCCGTGAAAGCTGTTTATTTTCACACATCAAAGTACCCAAGCCGCGCGTATGTGTTTAAGCTCAACAGAGCTTACAGTTCTGAAGCCACGTTATGTTGAAAATACTTGGGTGTAACACAATGTTCTACAGTGCAGTTCTTCAAAGCAACATCCTGTCAAATCTGCAGACATTGTGCAATACACCTCACGCACTGCTCCAATGTACACTGTGACTCTTCAGCAAAACAAAATTATTGTTCCTTGTGTTGGTAAATTATGATGCCATTTTCAGACTAATCTATCTATCTATCTATCTATCTATCTATCTACACACACACACATGCACATGTGCACGCACACGCACACACATACACACACCCCCCCGCGCTCACACACACACGTGCACACACACACACACACACACACACACACACAATTGTAGAGCCACAGGGTTTTTTCCCACTACTTCTCTGACTCATATTGGGCAATTCAGCATTTTTATGGTGTATTCTGATTCCCCCAACAGGGATGATGAGTCTAGCTGTCATCATTAAAATTGAAGTTAATGATAACAGGGGTGAGATCTCTGGTTAACCATATTCTGGGAGGGCTAATTAAATCTTTTCATTCATCGAGTTAATGACACAGGGAAAGCCTAGGAATGGTTCTGTAGAATATCATTGTTAGAGCAAGCACAGTTTCACTGCGCACATCAGAATGGCTCATTTATTTATCTCAGAAACATTGCGCTATGTCCTGACACAAAATGATTCCTGAACAGAACACTACATCTGTTTATTACTCCAGCCATGTGTACAAAACACACTGCACTAATTTTTATAGTTTATTTTTTCCCCGGAATTGGCGTTTTGTGTGTGAAGTATGTCTTTTTTTTTACGGGCTCACGTGTAATGTTTATTTATTTTTATTTTACATTTAATTCTCCTACTTTTGAATATATCAATAAAGCAATCTCTCCCTCAGTCACCCCTTTGTCATTCTCACTTTCTGTCTCTTCTGTTCTACATACTTTCTGGTTGAAGTCCTTTCAAGGTACTGCCTCCCTTCCCCCTTCTGTGGTCTGCCTGAATCCTAAAAGCCCAATAGATGGCAGTATTTTACAGAGCATTTGAAAACAGGCTGGGAGGATCACAGCAAGGTTTCATGTTTCCAAGATGCATTTTAAGCTTAATTTGATTTAACATTCACAACTGCACAGCACCCATTTGTAAAAGAATAAGAAGACTGTAAGTTAACTGTGTGCAGCCCCATATAAACATTATAATTTTTTTAATGCACTAACAATATAAGCTTTCAGATGATATGTGTATGTTATGGTTTACAGATAATAATAATAATAGTAATAATAATAATAATAATAATAATAATAATAATAATAATAATAATAATAATGGAACAATACTAAATCAGCTTTTTGCTCTCATAAGATTAAAAATATAATGTCTAAGACTGCAGAGACTTTATACATGATATTCAAAAACTGACATAAAATGAAACTATATACTTGTATAAACATTATTATAATGTTTTCTCTTACTCAAATATCTCAAAATGAAATATATAGCTAATAAACTACAGAACTTTATAATCATGCCAATGTGTTTTTTTATTTTGCTTCGATGCTAGTTCTGTGAATTCTGTTTACTCACATTTCAAATAAAGGAAACAATGTCAATAATTTACAATGCTTTAAGGAGAACTGGTAATGGATTGCACCTTTAGCCTCCAATGAAAAAGACACCTATAATGATGAAGATGAAGAGAAGAAGAAAGAGATGATGAGGATGATGATGATATGAACCCGCCAATGTTTACGACGCCTAAGGGAGTGACTTTCCCGGCATAATTCCACAGCAACACATAGCGAAACTGTGTTTGCAAATGCTTATAAAAGTACCTCCTTCTGGATTTCCTCTTGGCAGCAGCTGTTATTTCCTTAAGTAAAGAAATAAAAATAAAATAAGTAAATTGCAACAAATGTCTCATCAGCTGTTGTGCAAATGAACGGATGCATGTATTACAATCAAGAAAAAAAACTATTTATTTTGTCGGTTTCCTCATTCTGCATTGTCAGCCTTGAAGAGTAAAAAAAGTGGACTGCACACAGAGAGGAAGGCAAAGCTGATACTGTAGCAGATGGTATTTTAAGCAAAACAGTTTTGCAGAAAAGCATCCCCTTTTCAAGGGAATATTGATTGCTCCTTTGTTTATACAGAGCCGAGTTCAAGTATGAAAGCTGTGGTGCTTTGAATGAACGTACACTGTACATGTGACACAATCTATTGACACAGCCATCTACAGTGTGAAAATGAGCACTCAAAGAGATTTTTTAAAAAACATACGGAAGCGTATGCGAAAAGCTACATTTGGCACATTGTTTAAAAGTGTGCCAGGGAGCACTACGTCACTGTGCACAGCGAGACTGACATAGTGTGATGCGCCTCGAACTTCATGGAAACGGACGTGTTTTTTCATGTGTCTGTCATGTGCAATTTGAGAAATGTGGTCCAGTTCTGTCACTGGCATACCATCCTGTCCCTTCACTGGACCCCTGTGCAGGGTTTGTGTTCGAACTATCAGCGTACCTGTGTGTGAAAGACCCCCCGTCCCACCCCACCCCCCCAGCAGGCCCACTCTGCCCAGGTAACCGCGCGGAGCCCCCGCGGCCGCCCCTCCCGGGGATTAAAGGTGTTCCGTCAGCGTTTAGGGATAATTCCGATAAGTCAGGGCCCCAGCTCTGTAATGAGCAGCCCCGGATCTTTCCGGTTCAGCTGCTCCTCTCCCTCTATTTCACGCTGCGCTGCTCCCCACTTCAGCGGCCCGGGTAAGTGTCCTCGCGAAAGTGCACGGAACAGAGGCGCGGAAAAAGAGAGGCGCATGCATGACTGCCTCCCCTTCTCCATTCCATTCATTCCAGCCCCGGCGACGGGAGCGCCGGCCCCTCACAGAGCTCCCACTGCGGCGCGGGGCCGCTTTACAGTTCGGCCCTAATAAGACTTCCCCCCTCTGTTCTCCGGCCCCTTCTTTCAAAGCCACCGTTTCAGGGATCTTAGCCAGGTCCCCCCCCCCCCCCCCCCACCCTTTTTTTTTTTTTTTAAAGAAAAGCAGGGCTATTTCTAGGTATCTTTTCACGGTGGTTAAAGTGACCCCCGCCATCATAAACACGCAATACATTCTCCGCGATATGTAATGCATGCGGGAGAAGGCCCGATTTAAAAGGGGGCGGCTCAATAGATGTCCTGCATTTGGAGTTGCTTTCTTTTCAGCAAATCTGTGTAGTGAAGCTTGGAGTTCATAATGCGAGGCCAATGTGCAATATGTTGTTGCCCACTAAGCATAAAATAGTCAAATTGAATGTGTGCATTAAAAAGATGAAGATAAAAGGAGGACAAAAAAACTCACAAGTTGACCCTGGATTATAATGAGAGAGGGAGAGAAAGAGAGAGAGAGAGAGAGAGAGAGAGAGAGAGACCTCAGACCATTTTCCTCTATGATGAGTGTGACAGCGTCGATCATGAACTCCTCAGAGGTCATGCTCAGAAAAAGGAACTTGTGCACATTGAAAAAAAGTGTCTGAAAAGATCATAGCTCTTTGCTGCTCATTTCAAAGTAAAGGTAATCATTCAGGCTACTTCAAATAGCATCAGATCTGAACTGGTGTCCACCGTGTTACAGACCCTGCTTCCTAATTGTCCCCCCCGTCTGTGCCAAACTCGTTCACTGCTTGAACAAGTGAATACATTCATTCTTCACTGAAAGCAAAATCAGCAGCTTTCGTGGACAATTTTTTTCTGTTCCTGTTGCTTTTATTAGATGTGGTATTGTGCTGTGAATACGGTGACGTACGTTTTCCCCGAGTCAAAGTCCCACACTCCCGAACACAGAGCTCTGCGGACTCTGTGAATCGTTGTCATGACTATCTGGCAGGAGGATGCAGAGACAACATTTTTCATTTTCTTGTCCTGTTTAATTATCTGGAGCCAGCCGATTGGCCCGTGTGGGTAATTAGAACACAATTTGCCTGGTGAAATGTGGTAGTGCTTGATGAAGGCCTTGAGTCACTGCTGCAATGAATTTGTCTTGTGTTACTGGGCCTCTTATTAAACCTGGAAAAACAGCTTCATTATCATAAGTCAGATAATGCAAATGTTTTTACTATTCTTGCATTTTGTAGATATTCCGCCATTTGACCCAGCACTATTCCTTAAATTCCAAAAATGATGTGAAGCATAATTTTATAAACAAAAATTATGTGACCATCAAGCTCAGAAATAATGTCTCACTCCCCCTCACACACACATGCGCGCTCACTCACACATACACACACAATAATTTCAAAGATTTGTGTTTCCTAATTACACTTTTCAATCTTTCTTCTTTGAATCCACTCTCAAATGGATAGTAATGTCAATGACTTCTAATGCATATTTAAATTTTAGCAGTTCTCGCTAACCTCTGATCATCAGCGTTAATGAATCACAAATAGATATTGCATAGCAAAATTAGAATGGTGGAGGGGAAAAGTGGATCTTGCGAAGGACAGGAACAGAAAATGAATCAATTTGCACACAAGAGGATATTAAAACAGGTGATAAATATTATCATCTTTCAATCGCCTTCCAAAGTAGCCATGTAAAAGTGTTTTCCTTAGCATGAAATCCTTTATCAGTCTGTCTGTGGATGACAGAAACAATTATCTGAAGAAGAAGGTAAATGAATAAAATTAACACTTCCTGGCTGGCTTATTCCTGCCAGTGGCAATTACCAAGCAACTATCACAACTCTTATCGTACCCATGCACCAAAGCCGTGAGTTCTCCTCCTCCGTGAAACTGTCTACATTTTGTCTAATCTCGCTGCGGTAATTGTGCATGGGTAGAATATCTTTTGTGGGGGTCCCACCTTGATATAACATTAAATTATATGACTAGTTGTAAAAATGTAATGATTCATGCTTATTCTATTGCCGGATGAAGAGAAGGGCAGCCGTGGGTCAGGTCCTTTGCACAATTTTTTTTTTCTATATCATAAAATGGAATTTCACTATCTGAAAGGAAAGGGGTTAAGGAAATGTTCAGAGCTGAGCAGTGACTGCAGGTTTGCTCCAAGCTAAGCGTCCTTTTACGTGATGTCATGGCGCCCTTCTCTTCTCATCCACTCCTCTGCCAGCTCCCATCATCCTCCTTGCAGTTCGAACCACGAGAATTCAAGCTGAGATAGTCTTTATTTACCCAGTCCTCATTTCCTTACATTAATGCCCTTGCCACATCTATGGTGTGGGTTTTGTTTGCAAAACTAATAAACGCTGGTAATGCTCTGCAATTTGCTCCACTAGCAGCTCATTGGCCACAGAGGAACATCTGGCCTGTAGTTTTCTTGGCAGGGCCATATGAGTCTGTTTGGCTACAGTGGTTACACAGATTAATTTCTAAAATCTCTGTTCTCTTGGGGACGTTCTGTTCTTAAATATGTGTAATGATGGATAAGTACACACTGTATACTATGCGTGTGGTTCACTGTTTGGAAACAGTGCGGGAGAATTCCTTTTTTTCCAGCAGAACGCAATATTTTAATTGAAAATGTGTTCGTTTTTGGGTCAGAGATAGAACCCACACTTTTGCATGTCATGTTTTGCCGTTTGCTGGTTTGTGTCATTTTCACTTCATGACATTACAGTTGATCTTCTCTAAATTAATTGCTTTGTAGTTGGTAAAATCAGAACAGTTGGGGATATTTTATCCATTTTGCTTTTAATCCACTGGCTTCAATTCACCGTACTAATAAGAGTGGCAACAAACCAAACCACAAGCATCGGACAAGTGAAGTTTGGGAGGGATAGTCAACACTCAGAAACGAGAACTTCCAAAACAAGTGCAAATGCTAACCCACATTTATATTATTTAACAATTACTGAGGCTGGTGGGAGGATGGAATGGGATAAAAAAGTGGGCTATCTAACTTTACTGATGGTAGTGTTTCATAGTGCGTTGTTCAATGATTTGTTTCTCATTTTCTGTTTTTCCTTTCTAGACGTTCATTTAAATAAAGAAGTTCTCATAGACAGAATTGACCTTAGGGCCTTTTGAAATATCCTCGTACCACTGGAAAGCAAATTGTTTATAAAAATGCATTCTTTGATCTCTGTGAAGCAATTTTAACTTGATGTTCATGCTTTGTACTACTGATGCACTGGTGCATTTACACAATGATGTTTACATTATTGTTTTGAATGTATACCTTTTTATTATTATGTTCTTTCCTGTACCTTTTATAATTTGCTTCAGAAACTGGTTTGCATTATGCTATCCGAGGGCAAAATTCCTTTGTGGGCACAGAGGTAAGGGCCACAAGCATGACTGCATTACATTCACCTCCCTTTTGTTTTCTGGACGTCTTGGTATAACATACGTGATCACACACGAACACACATATCATGCGCACACACGTGCACACACTGACAAATAGTAACAAACAGTAGCGCCAAGGCACGTTAGAGGAAGCATATTGCTAAAGTCCTAAACCCATGACATTCAAATTCATGATATAATTACAAAGCAGATGAACACATGGCAACAAAGTGCTCTCTGGGGGAAGAGAAGTAATGATCTCAGGAACAAAAGACCTGGGAGAACAGGTTGGGAGTCAGCTGACTGGTGACAGTCTGGGCTCCACCATGGGGGTGACCTTGGGAACTTCTGCAAAAACTCAAATGCACACTGCTTCAAAGGCAGAAGCCTCCTTGGGGAAACCTCAGCAATTGGTTATTGTATTGCAAATGCTATTTACTTTTTTTTGCGGGATTAACATATTTAATTCCCTGCATAATCTCACTGGAGTTCCTTCCCCAGCCTGCCATTTCCAATTACCCAACTTAGCGGAACGCCTGCAAAGAAAAAAAAAAAAGAAAAAATCACAAACTTTTCCAAAGCTGCTTGGACTCGCAAAGTTCTTGGCTTTGTCTGCTCTTACGTGCCAGCTCATCCTCGCCTGCATTTTTTTTCTGCACAACTTCGAAACAGCCTCTCTCGAAAACGAACGAGGCAACATGGAAGCAGGTCTTTGTACTCCGGCAAATGACGTTATTCTTGGTTTGAAGAGTACTTATCCTTTCAGCGGTGTGAAAATATTCAGGACGAACAATGCAAAAAAAGATATAGTTACAGATCAGGAAAATTGTATGTCATTTGATTAGTTTTGACCCACTTTGAGTAATCCATAGTGTCTGTTACCCATATAAAGTCCCAATGAAAACCACCTGGTATGTTGCTGGTACTTCCCAGGAACGGGCTGTCCCTTTGTAACGCGGATCACATGTGTGCCCTGTCTAGTATCAGTTCTGGGGAGGCAGGAAGTGGGAATGAAAGATTTGGTTTAGTCCTCAGAATGGCAGAGTTTTAATAGGCCTCTCATTCATTACAAGGATTCCTTTACAATGACACAACGGTTCGACGGAGGCAGACGGCCAGAACAGGATGCATGCGCATGATGCACTTGTCTCTTTTGTTTGGCCTTCTTTTCTCATCAGCTCACTCTATCCCAGACACATGAAACAGTTCTGTAGCAATTTTCCTTTTAATGCCAGAATGAAGTGGGTCATGTTCCTCCGTTTAAGGCACATACTACATAATCTAATAATTTCACAAAGAAACCACAGATGAATGGACGTGGTTCCAGAAGTTGTTCGCTACCAAACGGATTTGGGAACTCATGATTTTGAGAGCAATTATCCCTTGGCATTTTGATTTCTTTCTCTTTTGCTGGTGGGTTTTCATGCTTCTGTCAAGATGACACAATCAGAGGCTTTCCTGCATTAGTTTAAATCCTGGTGGTGGACAAATAATACAGGAAATCTTCTTAAGACCTTTTAAGAGCCTCAATTGTAAGAGTTTCTGTGAGTTTCACATTTATTTAAGTCATGGTAGACAACAAAATTCTCAGAGACTTTCAATCTGCACAAAAATTGAAAGGCTATTCAGTACAAGCCAGTTTCTCTTTAGAGAACTCGTTTGTCAATGGATTTTTGACCTGTCCACGCCTGCCCACGATGCAGATCCATTGACATTAGCTATACAGCAATGCATCCATCAATGAATGGTACATTTTTTAAATCATATATAACCAAAGAGCACAGTCATGACATTTTGATGTAAAATTGCTTATGTATCTATGCACAGCTCCATTAATGTAAAAGGTTATTTGAATGTTAACAAGAGATATGTACACACATTTTTTTTTTCCATTCACAGACTTTCAAAAATCAACATGCACTTAAACTATTTCAGTCATTCGAGTCAGTGTATTGTAACTGTAGCAAAAGCAAATTAATAATTTTGTCCTGTGAAAAGTGAAAATTTTTCTTCAATCAGGAAGTTTGGGTCTACAATAAGCCCCTTTTCCTCAACATGTGTAAGGTGGTGCAATGGGTTGTTTTTTGTGGTGCTCTTATGCATGCAAAACTGTCTAAAATAAGTACATTTTAACCTCTAAGATATAAAAACAAAGAAAAAGGTATTTCACAATATTGTTTCTGCTAATGCCAATTTAAAGTATTCAGATCCTCTCCTTAAAATGGTTACTTACATAATTGTTCTTATTTTAAATGAGTTACTCTCATTTTGTAACAACAGACGCCATTTAAATTGAACAATAATCCAACCAGCTTTAATCGGGAACTCATTAGAACAGTTTTTTTGAACATCTGCTTTCTGAACGTATGTGTCCTTTTCAAAAGCCCAGTATTTAGTTAGTTCTTTGCAAATTGTTTGATATTATTTTACTCTTCACCCAGAACCCAAGTGATGGCTTCTATCCAAATTTCTGTGCTACTGCTACAACAACATAAGACATGATATTGTACATTGTGACCTTTCAGACGTTGCTTGACAGCTGTCTGCTTTCCACTTATCCCTGTCAGTGACAGGGATTATTCCCTGGGTCGAGTCTTAGATCCCAGCATACAGATGAGAAATCCCAGCTGAAACAGGTGGGTTTTCGCAAGTTTTCAATATTAAGCAGATCAATCAATCAATCAATCAATCAAAATTTATTTGTATAGCGTATTTTACAGCAGTTGTCACAATACGCGTTACAGATCTTAATCTCTGCTCCATAAAAAGCATAATTGTGTGAACAAATATCAAGAAAATGTCAGACTCTGTGTTACATTAGATTCATTTAGCAGAGGCTCTTATCTAGAGAAGCACACTCTAAGTTTACAATAACAGCAGTGACTACAGAAAGGAATACATAGGGCTGCTAACAGTGTATCAAAAAGCATTAGAATCAGCTGCACTGATAGCATATTGGCAATCAACTATCATGTCAAAACTAATGAGAAGATAGGAGGGTACATCTGCTCTTAAGTTCGTACAGTACATCATGCATATATTTAAAATGAGCACTGTGCAAATAAATGTTATACAAAGCCTCGGACACACGTGATGGGATTAACAGTTTTTGTGTGGGATTCAATGCCCAGGCCCTTGTGGATATACAGATTTACCTCCACGGGTAAAAAATATAAGAATCCCGGTGTGAAACATTGATAGGAATCCATGAATGTTCCATGAGGTAATGTTCCTGTCCGTGAACCTTGACCCCTCCCGGAGGTAAAAATTGCTCATAAATCCTCGGACCATACACTGCTGTATTAATCTATCCCACAATATAGCAGGCTCTTCAGACCTGAAAGACGAGTCCAGGGAAATGCGGATCTATACCAGAGAAGGGCTGCAGTCATATGTCATATTCACTGGTGCTTGGCCCCCAGTCATTGCCGCTTACAGCTGAATTTATCATTTGTCCTTTATTTGATTGCGACTGCCCTTATTCACAAGTACTTAAAGTGGTGTCCTAATAAGATACATCGATCCAATATTTTCCTTTTAACTGTTCCGACGTGCTAAAGAAATACAGATGAATTATCAGACTCCCTTTAATTCGTTCGCTGAATGGGCATCTGAGGTTGAGAAAAAATTACAAAAACAAAAAAGAAAAATCACGGAGAAGAATCGGGGAGCTTACGCTTGATCACTGTTATGGTAGGTTATGCCTCCTTGCAGTTCACGCTGTACAAAGCGAGGCAGTGCACTTGGCATTTTGAGCCTGAGTGCGGCATTAAATCCGTCCGAGACACCTCGTCACTTTACTGCAAAGGTCAAAGACATCACACATTCTAATGGATTTTACAGTTTTAAGAAAGGATGATAATCTCACAGAGCAGATTCTGAGGGAGCGATAGTACCGGGGTAGCACATTGGCCAAATGTCAGCAAAGCTGGGAGCGGACTTATTCTCTCGCTGTATATGAAGGGAATAATGGCCTCCCGTCGGCTGCCATCGCTGCAGCATTTTGCATTTTGCGCCGTAGCGGATCCCGGTTTATATCATGCGACGGCCTTGCAACTCGCGCCGTCGGGGACCGATCCTCGTGCTTTTTCTCACAGGGGCGTGAATAACCACGGGCCTGCCAGGGACACGGCTCACTGTTTCTGCACTCAAGCAAACCCTCCGTGCTTTGGCCGTGTATAAAAATCTTGGTCGTCCCTAATTGCGGCCTTTTGCTAACAACGGGCCGATCTGACTGTAGCACGGGGGCTGATCTGTGCTCGCATCAGTGCTTGTTCTACCACTTTAACCGCTTGCGCTGAGAGGCCCGAAATCTTTCATTTCTCCCATTTGAGCTCCCCATTCTTCTCCCCAGTGACAATCCAGCCATTGTACCAACCTCCCGCCCCCTCCCATCCCTCCCCTCCCCTTGCCACTGTGAGCTATATTACTTTGACCCCAGCCCATCAATCTGCTTCAATTGGATAATGATCTGTAATCACTTTCTTTCAGGGGAGTCTATAAAATGGACCAGGGCCTCTGCTCCTCCCAGGAGAGCTCCTTCTGTTCACTCCCATTTGATCTAACGCTCCTCCTTTCAGGCCACTAAATACCCTCGCACATGGGCCATTCTGTTCAGCCGGCACCGGGCGGGCCGCTGTTGATTTTTCATGCCCCCGCTCGCCAAAAGGAGGGCTAAGTGCTACACGGCGGAGCGCAGCGGGGGAGCGCCTGAGCCCGGCTACATCACAAGCGCCCGCCCCGCTTATTAATGCTGACCCTTCATTAGGTCGCTTTGTGCTGCGGCCTTGTAATCGATAGAGCCCTCCGGTTGCCAGGGAGGCCGGAGAGAGGGGGCCGGGGCAGGGAGGCAGCCGCAGAGGTGGGGAGGGAGGTCGAGAGCGATCAGGAGAGAAAACGAGAGAAGGCCCCAGCTCGCCATTCACCCGGTTCATCTCCGTCCCACAAACAGCCCCCCAGAACAACAGAAGGAGGCCGGGGAACCCTGACTCTCAGCTCTAAATGGAGTGCAACTACGCACGCTATTGTCACTATCCATTGACGCATGGAATCCAAGTTTCCAAGGGCAAAATCAAATACTTTAACACTGATTGGAGCAAGCAGCTTGGTGTTAAAATTAACCATTAATGATTAACCTGATCTTTTGCACGATGCCTGACGTGACCACTACTTTTAATATTCACTCAGTAATTTACGTTTTTTTTTTCATGAGATTTACAGAATAACCGTGATACAATTGAATCTCCAATCACTCCATGCTATTTTGGGTAACCACAACACTTACCATCAAAATGACTGCCTTGCTGAGCTAAATACTAATTATTGTTTGCAGCTCCCACTCGAGTTTGATGTTTAATACTGCCAGAAATCTGTTTTTTATTAATCCGCGGTACATGCGCACATTTAAACAGTTCAAGAGGAAGCAGATTGACTGAGATTTAAACCTTCATCAATTCAGCATGATCCTTTGTTTAAACACTCCTGCACTTCTGAATACACATAAAAAGGCTCATGAGATGTAAGTAAAGCCCATACAATAACTTGATGAATGGTGTACTTTTTTATTCTCTGCTAGGACAGGCCGGTCTTGTATATCATTATTCCCCCCCTTCCATTCTTCTGCGGGTTTAAGGCTTTTACACAAGGCGCATATGCCTATTGACGGAGTGGCACCACGCAACGCAGGCACAGATGGAGTCACCCTCCCCATAAATGGGGGACAATGAGAAATGGAAATCCAAGTTAAAGGGGTGCATCCAACCCGATTTAGCAAACACAAAAGGTGCTTGTAGGAGGCAAGCATAGAGGAGGGGCCCGGCTAGTGCTGGAACATGTCACAGACGATAAACCACAGTCCTCAGCTGGCCGCTCCATCAAAGTACGATAGAGACGTGGTGACACGACGTGCACACCCGGCCCTTCAGGAAGGGGGTGAGCAGACACTCCATTTTGGCTTCGCAAACAGCTGCCTTTCGGATCAGATGCCTGCCGCACACTTTGAGGCTGCACTAATCAATTAGACTCGCCAGCTTTTTTTGTTTGTTTGCTTGTTTGTTTGTTTGTTTGGTACGGCCGAAGATTTTCGCCATGTTTCCGGTCCACTGTGTGTTGTAGTGGCCTGTGACTACACAGTGAGGTTTTGTTTGTGCTTTTACGAGATGTTTTAACGTTGCACTGTGTCCATGGTGATTTCTGTATATAAACGCATTAATAGAGGAAGAAAATAAACCGGAGGGGGAAGTGGCAAAACGAACATCCTGTTGTAGTAGCGATGTTTGCTTTGAACGCTGCAGCAAGAGGCATATAAAACAGTGTGCGTTTGTTGAAGGCCAGGCTATTTTTTCTCATTAAAAATAACGGTGCCCTGGTGCTCATGAAGTCACGCGTGTGTTTGTGCAATCACACAAAATGGTTAGGAGCACTCTCGGTGTCATTGAGAAGGGCGGTTTGAGGAAGACTGCTTGTTTATGGCTTTACAAAAAGGAATTAATTACCTGTCTTCTGCAAGTGCATCTGAAGTACTGCTAGACAACAAATGTTGCGCAGAGCGACAAATAAACTTTATTGGATACTATAAACATATTCTGTGTTTACTGTCACGACTACAATATTACAGTGATATTAATACGTTGGCCCAAGAGCCCTGCGTGTGTACATAAACACTGTACTCCCCATTGATGAGGAAGTGAGGGTACGTATGGAGAGTTTGGTCCAGTTTACGCTCTGTCCTTTGCAGACTCATCCAGTCCTGACAGTAGAGTCGCTGGTACTGAACAATGGTTAAGTGTAATGAGTCCTGAGGAGACCTTTGACCACCGTGACATCGCCGGCCACCGACCCCTGCCGCCCACATAGCTGAGGCGATCCCTGACCCCGTCCTGGATCCTCCTTCTTCATTATCGGCCACTTCCTGAAACGCCAGAGCTGTCACGTTAACTTCTGAGCTGCGCAGCGGAAGGCACTTCCTTCAGTCGGACGGATGTTCACCTCAGAAAAATAATAATAAAGCACTCGGACCAATTTATTTGTGTCTCTTCTCCTCCTCTGCACACCAAACTCATCCAGGAATGAGCTGCTTTGGTTGAGGTGTAATGCACAGTGACATCGCGGCGTCAATCTCAGCTGACTAATGCATCCAAACGTACAGCCGAGCATTCCCTTCCCTCTCACAGCCCCCTAAATCACATGCCTTTGCCCAACGCTGTATATGACTATTGCTGCTTTTAAATTCCATCTGTTGGGCTTCACCAGACATTGCTGATTTAGGTGTGCAAATTCCCTGCGAAGCTTATGAAGCATACAGCCTTTATTTTTCAATGCATGATTCCAATTAGACCTAGGTCTGTAAGCATTCGTATTGAGAACCCGCGTTTTCTCTTCCATTCAAACCCGTATTCCTTGATTCTTCTGCTTCTGTGGTTCCAGTAACAGTTTTGGAGGCAGATGCATCCGCTGAAAGCCAATTTACTTGTCCTGGACAGCGTGCTGCATGAACAGAAGCTGTTAACAAGTCAGCATGTGATTATGGTAATATTAGGATGATGATTACACAAATATGTGAAATAAATTAGAGGAAGTAAAAGAGAATTTTGTTCTCATGAATACTCCCAAAGGAAATCCTGCGTAGCATGAGAGGAGAAGAACTGCTCCAATTAGCTTAGCTTTATTGTTTTGTTTTGTTTTTGTCATGGCCATACAAATATGCTGCAATGATTCAGCATTAGTTTCAAAGTCTTTTGAGCAGTCTACTGCTCCGAGAAACTAATGCAGTTCTTCAAACAATCAAAACCAGTTCCAAGCTATGAAAAATATTATGGGAGGGGTAAAATTCTCTTTTTTTTGCAAAATGAATGAAATATGTATCATGCTGAAAACTTTGATGGGAACTTGTGATTGGAAGCAAATGAAGGCCTGTTGAACCCATATAGATAAATGATCTTAATATTATATTAGTTAATTAAATATCTATTTAATATTTCTAGTAACAATAAATAACACATGTAATGATTGTATGGTTTTATCACAAGGAAGTTGTAGAAGTATATTTATTCACCTTAAACAGAATACGTTGCTTTTATGCAGTCTGAAATAACATTTGCATGTAGAATATTGCCGCGAAAGTAGAGAGGAGGCAGATCATGTTGACAGTTAAATTGGACAGATCTACTTCTCCCGGAGTTTCTGTTTCTGGCTGCGTCTACTTTGGTGCCCCGCACACATCATCAGCAGGTCCTCATAAGCCTCTTTCCAAAGCCATCCACTCTTTCTCAGTCCATCCCACCGCATTCGGCATCCATCCTATCAATCCCAGCTTTCATCCTAAATGACATCTCCCTTAACAAATTAGAGCTAATGAAATAACCATCAGGATCTCATTATATAGGCAGGCCCGTACCCCCATTACCCAGTGTGTTGCTAGGCACCTGCATCACGCTGCGTGACTCCGCACCACTTAATGAAAGACATCGCCCAAGTTGGCCCGGCAACGCCCAGATTTACCCCAGGACCAACTGTTCCGAGTGCTTAAAGAGCTAATGCAATTGGACGGAGCCCGGAACCATGCATCACCTCCGCGGTTTCCACACCCACTGGCTCGAGACCACGCTCGAACGGCGGATCCTCCTGCCGCAACCTCACATCAGCCCAGGACAGATGAGTGGCGTGGAAACGCCGCTGCGCTTTCACCAGGATGGCTTTCGAATGAGTGACTGTCAACCGCTCTGTTGAGAGATGCTCACCAAGCTACTACAGAGCCCTGCCCCCCCCTTCCCCTCCCAAGTTTCCTGACTAGGGACAAAACTGCCCTCACTCTCTGCCAAAAGTGCAGCCATTCTCCTGCCATGCATCCCACAGCCCTTTTTTTTTTTCCTGTTTCGAAACTGACAACAGATGGTGTTTTAATAAAGTCCAGTAGGAATATGACTGTGAGTAAACAATGCAGCACATGCCAACTCAGTAATTGCTGGGCACTATTACAACCCCTTCGCCTGGCGCAGCCAGAGGAGGGAGGAGACACGGAAACGCAGACGCACACCTAGCGGCGGGAGCCAAGAGCGCAGCTGCCGTGGGAGCGGCCCGAGCGGGTCGAGCGGGGTGGCGGCGACGGCGCTCCGGGCTCCGCTTCGCCGCCCCGGCGCCGCTGAACCCGCGCCAACTTGGCAGCGCTTCAGAGATTGGTCACCAGCTCTCAACGACCTGCAAAGAAAACTGCAAAGGCCTGCTACCTTGACATAATTAAGGGCGGAAGCCGACGGCTCGGAGGCCGATCTCATAGCATGCATGTACTGCATATGTTGCTTTCCCCCCTCGCTTGATTCTCATTCTGATGTGGTAACCAGTATTTTATGTAGCGATTTTAAGAGCGGGGAAGCGCGGAAGAGTGGAGTTAATTTTCACACCTTGGGGCGACGCTGTTTTTGCACAGGAAGCATCTCATCCAAACCTTGCTATTCCCCCATGATAAATACACCTTGCAATTTAATCCCTTTACAGACCCCTCACCGCATAATGATTCAGATCTTACATGTTTGAGAAGAGCCTTCTCAGGAAGCCCCATTAAATCTGATGCCGGGGGCTCTGTCAATCACCAGAGCACCATCCTTCGCTCGGGCATCCTTCTCATTACGTCATTCGATAGTTTGTTTTTGATATTATCGCTGAGAAGCTCAAGTCTTCCCTAAGCTAACAATACAACAGGGAATTTGACTGTTTCTGCATGCATGTCTACACACACATGCACACACATAGATTTTAATCTTGACAAGTATTGGCCAACACACAGCGCCTGTTTTACTTCATGTGAGTTACTGTCGCAACTCAGCTTGCTTTCTTTTCCAAGTAGGCATCAGTGTAAACACTTGTCTCATGGTTAAAGGAAAAATAAACCATGTAACTGTACCGTGCTAGATCTGGGGCTGTCCCAGAGAAAAACTCATGAAATTACCCAAATGTTATTCTGAGGAAAGCTTAAACCACTCAGATTGTCAAGGGAATGGATTCACAGAACAGGTTACTGAATCGCAGGCCAAGCTTGAGGTTTATGTCAAGAGCTGAGCACGATGCTTCATGTGTTGACACAGGTACAGATAGCTTTTTCTCCTTGAGAAAAAAGTTCTCTTTAACTAATTGGAAGAGGTATACAGTATATGCTGAAGTCATCTGACATCTATACAGTCAGAGGCCTTGTGCTCAGGAAATAAACATTTAATCAGAGGTCTTTCACTCAGATAACAAGTATATAATTAGGGCCTGGTACTCAGGTACTGGGATGCCATCCACCAGGTGGCAGCACTAGCTCCACACATAGGTATGGCCACAGCTGTGGTGCATAGCAATCACTACGGCTGCCGCCTATTACCTAATCATTGGGCCTAATAAAAGGCCTGACGCACAGGTTTAAAAAGGAGAACTTTGGGCAGTGGTGATATGGGCAAGTGCTGTGTGTGGGTGCAAAGAGTTTTTTTTTTGTGTGTGTTTGTTCATATTGCTGTGCCTTGGAAGTGTTTGGTTGCCAGATTGACCTTTTCTTCTTCTTTCTGTTTTTTTTCTAATTGAAGATTATTATTGTTTTGGAGTTTTTGAGCAATGAAATGCAATAAGCCAAACCTTTTGGCTGTTCTGTCTGTTCACCACTTGAGCAATGGCCACCCCCAGCCCTGCATCACAGTCCCATATCTTAGAAATCCAAGTTTATCTAGTTTTGGCATTGATTGCGCAGTGTGGCATGGTACTTATGTGTTGGTAAAATATGAACTCTATTCTTCTCTGCTCTTTGTTTAAGAGAAAAAATCTTCAGGCGAGATGGTTCGTTCAGAAGTACTCCCAGTTTCTACTTCACAGCTGGGCCACGGAGTATTGTATGATTATGAACAAATGAGCAAACATGACTAGAAAAACTGGCTATGTTAAATGTGCCGAGTCACGACATTTTAAATCTTTCTATATTCAGCTACGATAGTTAGAGCTTGGACTTAAACTGTCAATGTGCATTAAAGCTCTCTAGCTAAGTAGCTAAGTATGCAACCTGTAAGCCATAGTTTGCAATTAGATATAAAAAGCTTACCATTGAGACAGTTTCTGTAAGGCCCTAGATTCTTGAACTGGCTCCTGGTTTTTCTCCTTAGCTTGAAATTCGAGATTTGACTTCTGCTTGAACATATACGGTGTACTGATTGATTTACTGGTTGGTTTGTTAACTTTTACACAGCAGGAGTGGGGGGCAGGAGATGGGAGGGGCGCTCGTTTTGTTTCTGGTGAGTTAACCAAACATCACAGACCATGTGAAAAGCAAAAAAGTAACACCCAACCAAAACAGTAGGTTCAACTCAAAGGGTAAGAAATTTGTTGGGTTTATGTATATATTTGTAATTATTGCAATATTTTTCTATTTAAAAAAGGAATAATATAAAATTGCAGTTTTACAGTACATGCAACTCTTATTTTGACGATAGACAGAAGATGGCTTACAAACATTTTTGTCTAGTCTAATTTAGTCTAAGTCTAACTTTCATTTTTTTAACATTGTATAGCCATTATATCCAGCATTTTTACAGCTGGATATACTGAATAAAATTCAGGTTAAGTACTGTACCTTGCTCAAGGCGACAACAACAGTGTCCTACCTGGGAATCAATCCTGCAACATTTGGGTTACAAACCCAGTTCCTGACCCATTACATATACCCACTGAATATTCTAAAAGTTGAGCTCAGTCAATCAAAACTACTGTCAGCTGACTGCAACCAAAACATTTATTTTGCTTCAGTTACTGTAGGTCACAGCATTGATTAACTATACTATGATGTAGTTAATGTAAAGACAATGTAAAGTCTTGATAGATGTCTCTCCTAAAAACTTTCCTCTGCAATGCTTTGGACTCGACAAGTACTTTCTAAGCGTTATTCTCCATTTGGGGTGAACGAGAGTGACGTGACTTTTCCCCTCCGGGAAAGGTTTGAAGTTTACATACCTCAACAAACTGAAAGCTCTCATTCAAGCAAAGCATATAGATGTTATGTCAACACCTTTTTTCTTCTTCAGCAAAGCATTTCTAATAACGTAATATTCTTCATAACATGAGAAGTGGCAGGGGAAGGTGTGGATTAAATTAAGGTTATGTATACACAAGTGTCAAATTAACATATACTTACGTGTGTGTGCGTGGGTGTGTGTGTGTGTATGTGTTTGTGTGTGCTTGTGAATTCCTATAATTACGATATAAATATATGACTGTTATAATTAAATTGTTCATAGAAAATGCAGTAAAAAATTCAGTAATAAAATAATAATCAGCCAGTGAAAGTCAGAATTCCACTGCAATGTTACTAACACATGCCTGAGGGTATTATAATGCTCTAATACTTATGACAGTTTTGCTGATAAGCACAAACAGTGGCTCATGTTACAGCACACCTACTCTCCTGACATCTTGAACCCTTCTCCAGCCCCATCTCAATGACTTCATACAGGCATAGCAAAACCTTGGAGCCCCCGTAGGCAATCTGAGTTCAAAAGTCCTTCATAGACGGAGAATGGCAGATCTTACCATGACTGTGGGCAGAAGCATCATTCTTGCAGCGAGATCCACTAACTACACTGTACCATATGGGTGATCTCTGATGGGGTTTCAATGTCCAAAATGCACGCTTGTTGCCACTGGTGGTTTTTGGCTGACGTCTGCCTCGGACAAATCTCCCTTGCACCTTTGAGAAACACGTTTGCCAGCATGTTAGGGCCGCACCATCAATCTTGACTCTCTGAAATGGAAGCCAGGTAATGAATGGCGGTGGATTGGGATTTTCGCCTTCCCGCTGAACGGAAGTGAAAGTGGCAGTAAGTGGGTCATAGGCCTCGGACCGAATCTGAAGCACCTGCCGCTTGTACGCGACCGTCTCCCTCACAGAGAGGGCTTTCACACTCTGCTCCGTCCATGGGACAGCTGGCGAGGGACTTTGGACAGACACTCGCTACTGTTTAGGGCCCAGACCCACAGAATCCACGGCACATGGAGTGAAGATGCCAAAATTATGCCCTCGACTTTTGGGCCGCGGTCTGCCACAGTTGGCTACTACCGTTTCCGAGTTTCAAACCATGGTAACCACCCTTAACCATAAAATGCCATTGTTTTATGGCAGTAAATCTTTATGGGGTACACATACAATGAATATGGCAAAATATTGTCAATAATATCACACTATAATCATGATATAAAAAAACAACTTGTTGTTGCTGATGCAAAATAAATATACTCTTGTGGTTATGAAAATATTTATATATTTATATCTGAAATTATTTGTACCATTATAATCTTTGATATTCAATGGGAATTTTACTTTTCTTGCATTTTCTCTGTGCAGCTAAGAACTCATTTATAATACTTTTTGTAGATGTAAATGGAAAACCCTTGTTTCTTGAAAGATGTTAACATATCATAAGAATGCAATCATTAAAATATTGCTTTTGCACCCCATCCGTCATGAAAAGAATTTTATGCGTCCTTTTAGAAAAATTAATTTAGATCTAACCTGTGACTGGCTGCATGCTAACGCCAGTACACTGGAAGTCAAATTGAACTTGTGAGTTATCACGTTTTCAATTACCTTTGGAACAGAAGAAAACAGCAACTGCTCAGACATGAACTTTATTTACTGTACTGACTGTGACAGAGGAATTTGATTTAATGAGCTTCAATCTTTATTCAATATAAAAGTAATGAAAAGCAAGAAGAAGACGGACTGTTACATTACGTATTCCAGTACATACCGTAAGGAGGAGAGAAAAGGAGAGAGAGAGAGAGAGACAGAGAGAGTCAGAGACAGAGAGAGAGAGAGAGAGAGAGAGACTCACACTAAATATATTTCGCATCTATATGTCCAAGCAAATGCAATTGTAAAGTTAATAGAGAATTATTACAGATTATTATTGCTGCTTTAAAACATTTACAGTGTGCGATTTAGAGAAATGTTTTTACTGAAGTATTCCTAATGGGTTATTTGACTTTTGATTCAAATTCTAAATGGTTTTCAGGGGGACGCTGACACAGTGCGTTAAACTGTGCACTATATTTAGCAGAGGGTATTTAGCTGCTAATTAGAACAATAAAAAGCAAACCATACTGCATGTAACAAACAGTGTGGAGATGCATTATTTAGCTGCATGCAGTTGGTACAGTAGCACACCAATGTATGAGTTAAGGATAGGTTAGCCAAAGCACATCCGGCCCTGATGATGTGCAATGCTTATCAACACCAGACTGCAGCAAGGCAGATGGCAAAGGGATTGTGTCATCCAACTGTGTGGCATCCAGTGCTGGGAACAATGAGCTACTCTTGAATCCAGATGGAAGCGTGCTGCTTCTCCAGTAATGGCAGAAATGTTGTGCCGTGCTCTATGTTTTCTGTGTATTACATGGAGGAAAAATGTCCTGCTATTCCAGCACACAAACAGCAAAAGAACATAAACAGAAAAAAACCCTCTGAGAACTCACAAGTGTCACAGTCACCTAACAAACTTCTGTTGAATTATTTGTTTGGAGTTTAGGTAACCACCATTAACAATTTCAGGTGACTTGCTTCAGAAGGATTTTGGTGTGGTTTTGAGAGCTCTCTGAGAAATATTGACCTATTTTTTTCTCATGAGTTAGGTCCTAAATATATATTCTCTGAAAGTTTTTTTTTTCTTTTTCCCCCTTTTTCCACTTACATATGAATAAATAAACAGAGGTAGATTGCTTAAGGCGCAGGATGCTCTTGCCAGTTAAATATTTTATTGCATAATTTACTACTTAAGGAAATTAAGTAAGGCATATTTTCATTATCAGTAAAAACACTGGCTCTTTAGTTAAAAAAAAGTTTCTGTCTGGCTTTTATTTAAATAAATGTGATAAAAAGACAAACTGCCAGGAGATGTTAACTCTACAGCTCAATATTATAGGACCTGATGACAGAATTAAGCTGAAAAGCAAATATTGGCTTGCACTATGGCCTTTTTAAGTTGCTAATCCTGCTTTAAGAAGAAGTGAAAATGTTCTATGTGCGCTAATATTTCTACTTGCGCCTGAAAGCGACACAATTTTTGTCCAGCACGTTGGATTTCAAATGAAACAATGAATATGAGACTAAACTATAGACTGTCAGCTTTAATTTGGAGGTATGTACATGCATTTGGGTGATCCTTGTGTAAGCTACAGCCCTTTTATACATAGTCCCCTGGTTGAGGGGACCAAAAGTAGTTGGACAATTGGCTGCTCAGCTGTTTCTCGGCCAACTGTCTGTCATTTCTTTATTTGTTCATACACAAGGGTGCTAACAAGAGGTTTTGAGTTTATTCTAGGTTTTGCATTTGCTTTTGAAGTCTGTTGCTGTTGTCTCTCCACATGAATAGCAAAACAGTGTAATTGCCTAAAAAGCAAGCTATCATTGGGTGGAAAAATCAGAATAAATTGATCAAAGACACTAGCAAAACATTGAGTTGTGTAAAAATCAATTGAATTGGTATATTGTTAAGAAGAAAGAATTTGGTGAGCTCAGCAATAGCGAATGAGATAGATGAGACGAGTATTAAACTTGCATCAATGTGTTGGATATAGAAGAGTGTGGAGAAAGATCCACCCGCTCATGATCCAACACATACCACCTCATCTATGAAATATGGTGGCGGTAATGGTTTATACTGTGTATCACAACAGCCATGGAACTGGGAAAACTACTGCTTTTAAAAAAACAAAAAACAACTTGAAAACAAACCACTTATAGTACTAGTCATAACAGTAGTAGTAGTAGCAGTTGTAGTAATGACTCTCGTATACACGTGGTTGTTCTAATAAACGTAGTTTTTTTTTGTTGTTTGTTGCTTTAGTGTGGCCCATTTTTACAAATGCACTTTGGTGAGACATGTGGATGTAATTTTACCAGGATGTTTTTACCTCAAATCGGATCAAACAGAGTTTGCTTTAAATTGAACAAAACTAATCAATACAGCATAGTGAACAATTTTTTTAGTAATGCTTAATACATATTTCCTCTTATTACAAGGTATTGGTTAGTCAGCAGCGTGGAGCCTCCCTAACATACTCTACACATGTGAAAATGTCTGATTTCCTTCTGTCTTTCATTTTCTACAGATATGCCTCCAAAAGGAACATTGTGTTTCAGGATGTCTTCAGAACTGATTACATAATTGATTTAAACCACTAAACAGATTGTATTTGTGCATACTGTATTAAACTGGATAAATTATCCTTTTTAGTTGATGTAGTAACATTAAGAGCAAATTAAATTGATGTGTGCATTGAAAACAGATAGCAATTAAGGGGGAATCCTTTTTTCATGGAAGGGTATTCTGTGCCAGAAACTGTGATTGTTCAAAAACAGTAAAGCCCTTCAGATAAATGAGTACTCCATGTTCTCTTCAGCCACTTCGTGAATAGTTTACACAATCAGGTTTAATCTGTAAGAATTTTGTTCGCATCTGCATAGCCAATCCACCCCCCCCCTCCCCACTAGCCTGCTTTAAGTAAAAAGGAAATTAAAGACGAGCTGATGTTTTGTTTTGGCTCTTTCCTTATCATTCTTTCAAATTAAATAAGAAAGCATCATTATTTACAAATTGTGAGTATTTACAGCTTATGATATTTTATTTGTGGCAAATTCTCTTCATGACCATTGAAAATGTCAGCAGAAGATATGAAAACAGGCTGTGAATAAAAGACAGGACTCAACACTGAATACATATATGAATAGCTAGGAGAATTACAGGCTACCACAACTTACAAAAATACTTGAACTGTACTGTAAAATGCAGTTCAAATTTGAATGGTGAGCACAACATTTTTGCTCAAAAGTAGAGCGCAACTATGTAATGCAAAGGGTAACTGTGAGACAATCAAGTATGAGGATAACCTTTTCGAAGGCTCATTCACTGAACCATGCGCTCAATTAATCAAGCTTATCAGCGTTTCAATCACTTCTGCCAGTCAAAGTGTGAAATTCTGCATTCCTCAGATATGAGACCGGGGCTATGCTGAGAAGCTGCTTTCCCCGCCGTTCCCTGAGTGTGCGAGTGAGCGGCGGATGAACATCTGCTTCTAGTCCACTTGGAGCCGAGAACGCGTCGCGAGTCTCGGCGCCGAAACCTGCTCTTCTGGAAGACCCTCTTCAGAGGCGAAGTGTTTATCTGCGTGACACAAAAACAAAGTGCGTTTGAGCTTTGCGGTGTCACATTGGGTTAGGTTGCCAAATCTACCCTTCCATCCAGAACGTTGCACAGGGATGCCAGCCGTGCCAGTGAGCATTGTGGAGGGAGGGAGCGACTGAGGAATCGTATGGTCGTAAGAAGTGTTGTGCTGTAAGGGCTGAGCGCCTTCTCACCGGAAACAAGTGTGACTCCAGTAAATGTTATAAATAATGATATGAAGAGTACATTTACCTGTAACCTGTGCCTGAAAATGAAATCTCTGTCACAATTGTTTGTTGCTCTGCCCTGATGAACATATATTAAACAAGCCTTGCATCTAATGACTTCATTAGATACAATCTTCATGTAAGTATTTCATGAAACATGTATGGGGTTCTATAAATAGATCACAGGGATGTATATTTTTAAGAAATGTCCACTCTGAGCGCTATACATACGTTCTGCTTTTTTACTCAACTGGCATGAGAGGGCAATGATCCATCTTTAGGACATTTTCAACAGATTTGTACATCTCTGCTTGCTCAAGTTATTTAGAGTAGCACATGGTAATTCACTACAGAATGATATGACTTATTACATAGGTTTAGAATTATATGCATTTCATGTCTTCTGGATAGAACCACTGAACACAGAGAACTGTTTTTTTTATGTTAAAGTAGGTTTCATTTGAATTTTGACATGAAATAACCACTTTCTATATCAAAATGACCTTAGTGCTGATGTTTGTATGTGCACAAAAAATATAAATAACACTATCTGAATTTCACAAATCTGTATATCTTATATAAATGCACATCACTGTCATTATAACACAATCTAGACTGGAAGGTGACACTGTCAGATCAAGCGTAGACAGATATCCTTTGAAAGTAAGTCTAAACTGGCAGCTGCATAATGCTAATTTTCATTGTTGTGATAAAAATAAATCAGCTATTGCCAGGCCCAGGGCCAAAGTGGAAGTGACAGCGATCTCAGAGAATATTACCTTTATGCAGTGTGACAGTGACATGTCACAGTCACCCTTGTGTTTGTTTGGTCTGATATAGGGAAATGCCTATAACTTCAAGCAAATGTCACAGATGAATCCCTTTTGACAGAACAGCATTCAAGGGCACATTGAATGATTTGCAAACTTTCCCTGTGTTGATTAACATTGTTAGATGCCAAACTGATACAGTGAAGAAGCAATGCTACCTTTCATATAACACGCATTGTTACACATTTCACAGCGATAATACAAATAATAATTATAAAATGTGTTCATGATGAAGAGGTTAATCATGTATTCCTATATTTCGTATTAGCAGTAACAGTAGAAGCAGCCACAGCAGCTACAAAGGCACCGGCTGCAGTGGTAATATTGGTAACGTTAGCAGCAGAACCACTATTAATAGTCACAGTCGTGATACTGTAGAAGCATAAAAATAACTAGAATGCCAATATTGTTAAGACAACAGGCAGTGTTCCCCAAAACCCTTCCTTCAAACCTCTGGCTGTGTATTGTTCTTTTCCTTCAAAGTCATGTGCTGCACCATGCCGGGAAATAACTGTCACTAGGTGGCGCTTAAATACAGTTCTCACTCTGCAGATTTTCTTCAATTATACACTGCTCACACTTGGTACCAAAACCAAAAACCTAACACCGAAGACAGACAGCAGCTTCAGGTTACCGGTCTTTCGTTCTGTTCATTTGATATTCATCTGCCTTTGAAAAACATTTCAGGAACACGTGGCCGAAGCCTGATTCCAATCTCTTTCTGCTCCGTCTCTGGACATAAACAACCATACCAGAGATGAGCAGTCACAGGCATTGAATTGCAAACAATGAAAATGCAAAATATGTATCAATTCTCCTAGGTGAGACAGGTGAGTTTCCAGCTATCCTGATAGTGAATAATTATCAGGAGGGAGGAACCATACACCTCCAACAGCCCCAGGTCAGAGGGGAGAAAAACAGAATCATGCACTGTGGGTATCTAGATGCTATTTGATATCGCTTTTAAAGTGGGAAATAACTACGGCCATTCCCCTGTTGAAATGTCAGCCTCTAATGAAATAGCTTCAGTGTCAGTTGACTCTGGCTACGTCTGACACCAAGGCTCTCAAGGAAGTGATTGTGGTTGGCTGCACAGCATCATGCCTTTTACCCAGATTGTGCATTTCAGTAGAACTGGTCATAGACAACGCATGCATGTGCACTTTGGCACACACACACACACACACACACGTACATGCATGCACATGCACACGCACACACACATCCACATACACAAAAACATGCATGAATGCACACATGTATTCATAGACACATACAGACGTACGAACACGCACACATGCAAAAAAAAAAAAGATACACACAAAAAATAAAACACACTATCACCACAAGAAAATAAAAATCATGATCAAATATTGATTTCATTCCATCCATGATTCCTTTGCTGTCATTAACAAAATTATTTTTTTAATCAGGCTTTGAAATAAAAAAGAAGCATTTCTGGCTTTGATGATGTTTTGCTTCTGATATCTTAGAGTGCGACACAATCACTCGCAGAGCAGTGGCTTTGCATTTTTTTTTTAAATGTATGATTCAGTGCGAAAGACTAGCGCCTAAACCTGCCGGGGGAAGATTGGGTAAGAAGGAGCGCTGCAGACGGAGATCACTCTGCGCTTTCTCCGAGCGCGCAGAAACGCTTCCCTGAGAAACGGCTTTGTGTCTGCGGCGCTCTGAAGTCTGGGGACGAAGGCCGCCGAGGCCGCTCGCAGCCGGCGCTCTTTTCCGCGGCGCGTCCGCTGGGAGAGCGGGGTTCGCGCGCGGCCTCTTTCTGGGCCGCGCGGATCAGGGGAGGGCAGGCAGCTGCGCTATCGTTCCTGTTGACGTTAAGCAGCTAAACAGAACCAGCTTGCGGCTCTTAGCTCCCCGCTCAAAGACGGCTAATGAAGTCCTGACAGGCTTCCTGAGTCTCTCATATGGCTTTGTTTAGTATTTTTCTTTCGCGTTTAAGAAATCCATTATTCTATTCGGCGGACACACAATCCCTGAACCAGCCACCGCGATAGTGCGCGGACTGCATCTACATTACAAATGGCTGCTCTCTAAGGCCATGCTGTGTGTCCATATGGGAGAAATAATAATTCAAGGTCATTTTTAAACACAATAATAGAAGAGAATGCAAAAGAGAATTTAAGAATCAGATTGATTTCTAATGCTATTTCATTAACAGAATAATGGTTTAAGATATACATGGTTCAGGTATGCTGAATTTAGGGATACCTGAATTATTTCCACTGAATACAACAGAGTAGAGGGAAGAATCGAGCAACCATGGTTTCACTTGAATTTGTTTTCTCCCTGACAAAGGTAAAGCTAAAAGATCAAAGTAAAAAAGTCACAGTCTTAGGTTTGTTTTGTGGTTTTTATCAGTTTACACTTGCAGAGCCAAATTGCTGTTCATATTTGTTCAGTGACAGTCAGGAGCTTTTTTAAACATTTATTTTTCTTTGTGCATGCATTATGTTGGCTTTATCTTTCAAAAAGCAACTTTCTTTCCCATTCATTGCGTCTTCAAGGAGAGACATATTTTCATGAAGCCAAAGAGCTGAAAAATGACAACTCCCGTGTCTTTGTTATTAGAATATATTGACTTCCCTTGGTTCATTGACTTTTTATTACAGTCCCGAGGTAAAACGACTGTCAGCAAACAGGGAGAAATTTGTTTCAGCCATTTCCTTGGAAACGTTGAATCTCTGACATTTCTATCTTCTGGGGTTGGTGGATGAGTGGGGGTGGGGTGGGGGGGGGGGGTATGGGGTAGATGCAGGCAGAGGAGGTGGAGGAGGAGGAGGGAGGAGGAGGTTGGAGGAGGAGGAGAAAAACAAGGAGGAGGTGGCGGCGTTTGGTCTGTCAGCACTGCGCGGCAACAGCAGCCACCAAGGTGGTCTTTCATAACGCCTGCTGCAGCATCTGCCAAAGGAGAGGGGCCCGGTGCGCGTTCCCCCGCTGGGGCAGAGGGGCCGAAGCCGCAGCTTTCCCCCCGTCGCCGAGAGCCAGCGCCTGGCCAGAAATGCCATCTGATACAAGTCTATCATAATGAAGGTCCAGCATGGGGCTAAATGAGTTTCCACCTCAGCCGCGTGAGGGGCTAATGACAAAACAGCTCCCCGTGCTCTGGGCTGCCGCTAGGTTTTGTCAGGGCATATGGCACTTGCCTAAACTGCCTGACTGCGGAGCGCCGAGCTCTCCAGTTAAAGACACAGTACAGTGCCGGCACACCAGCGCAGGCCCCAGCCAAAACCTCAAATCATGTAGAGGGGATTTTTTCTACGGTTTTCCCCCTCAAGCTCGGCGCTCGATTTTCGTGGTCTCGGCCTCGTCGCCGTGAAAGTTGGAGGGGCTTCCGTGGCGATCCGCGCGATGCTTCGCACTCGTAATTCTCGCAACACCGTCATTTGTAATACCTTTGTAGATTTATATTAATTTGTGGGATTTAATGTGTCACAAATGGCAAGGCATCAATGCAGGAAACAAAGTGCATTTGTGTGCATAGCTGTTAAGTACTGTGGAGGGGGTGGGAGCTTAGTAAATACTATATTTTCATAGCTTACTTTATGGTTCCCAAGTTATCCAAATTAGCTTAAAGGATTGATAATTCTTTACTAATATAACACTGTTACTGAGCCCCAAACTGTGACTTGTCTTTTCTGGTTTTGTCAAATACTAAATAGGGCTTGGTTGTGGAAATTAAACAAAATCGCATAACAAGGAATTTTAATTTGATTAATTCATTGTTGTATTTAGATGCAGAGCAAAGGAAGCCATGACGGTTCTACGTTATTTGTTCCACTGACTAATGACAATTTCCTGCACAATAACATCACTAAAGAGCAGCCTCAGAGCTAGTTTTGCCTTGAAATCATAGGCAAGTCAAAGCCAAAGGGAAAACAAATAACCTTGGTTAATTCCACTGCAAGGCTACTGATGGCAGCTTTGAGTGGAACTTCAACGGAAAATTGGGTGGCAGTGAAAATGACACACACACATACGCACACACACACACACACACACATGCACGCACATGCACACCTACCCACACACACCTATACACACATACACACACACGCAAAACTTCAATTTTTTTCCTTATGCTGTAATTCAAGTGGGTCAATTTACAAAACAAAGAACTGCATCAAAATACCATCAAGGGATCAAAATACTTGTGAAAGATCATTGCTGAGTTAACAGTTATGTACCCAATATGTCCATTATATACATAATGAAAGTCCAGTGCTAAATTATTTGAACATTCTTTGTTAAAAGTCAATGAGGGTGTGCAGTCAGGTCTTGGGAAGAAAAACACGCACATGCAAAAACTGTTTTTATTTGTACGTTTGTAAAAATCATTATTTTACCAGTTAGAAATAGAACCTACCTGTGAACTGCCAACACTCTCTGGCAGTTATGAATGAACCATTATTGACATAAGATCACTAGCTAATAGAGCTGGTGTCAATAGCCGGCAATTCTATGCAAGGCAAAGTAAGGTTGGGTGATGGAAGAGAGGATGGCAACTGCACTAGCAGGCAGTTGCGCTGGCTTCCCACTGAAGTCAGCCTCCCCACACCATTTCCCCTCCCGAGAAGGTGATTGCTTGCAGCTGGGGCGCATTTAGAACATTTTAATATTATGCAGAAGATTAGAGCAAACTAACTACATTATTCTCCAATTACACTCATTTCATCCAACTGATGTCTTTATTTCCTTCCTTTCGTCGATTAGCCTAATGCGAAAATTGGAATGCGCTTAGGACTGTTCCGATTGTTCCTCGGCTGCCTATTATTTCACACCACCATTAAGAGTCGTCTTTATTGTAACTGTAAATAAAACGATTAGGGGCAGATCCAGCCGAGGCTGGGAGATTTCATTTCGGGGATCTGCTTATCAACATTCTTGGAAGGTTTGAGCTTGCGAGGCTCTCCGGAGTGGCGCTAAACCTCCCTCTGAAGCCGCATTACGGTAGCAAATCTCAGTTTAAAAATTGTTCTGCATCATGTCATAAATAAATAAATCAATTACATTTCCGAGTGCAAATTTACGCCTCTACCGCACGGGTTCAAATCATTTCGTCTCACATGCCTAAGCCTGCTTAATATCCCGCAAAGCGTGCACAAATTATTAGGGAACATATGTGAGCGTCGTCACGTAGCGTGCTGGTGCGGATGCAGAGAGGTATGGTAATGTTATTCGAGGAGGGGGGTGGAAAAAACCCTTCCATAAACCCTTAGAAGAGCCAGCGCCTCATTGAATTGCGGGTGTTCTACACAAAGTGGGGATGAAAAGAACGAAATGTGAGATTTTTTTTTGGATCCTGCCGTATGACTTCTAGAGCATATCTAGAGCCTGCTTGGTTCTCTGTACATGCAACAAGTCAATCATCCACGCAATTAAACGTTCTCTCTTTTGCGTAAAAGGCAGTTAGGATATAAGATATATTGCCAACACTACCCAGGTCTCTGAGGGGAACATGCTACTTTTGGGGCGCGTGAGGTATTAGGCCCCATAGGGCCTGTCGTTTCTCATAGCTTCGGTCGTATCATGGTATAATTGGCTGTTGGGCCTAGTGTTTTTCATTGTGCAAAATGATTGTGCCAAATGACATCCTGGGCAGGTCCATGCAAAACAAAATGGCAAACCAATATCTGTACTAGGAGTAGGCGCGTGTACCTCATTATTTTCTCTAGATATTAAGGTCTCAGCACTGATGACAACACTCAGCGGGTGGGAGATTCAAATTAGCCACTATACGCTTGCTGATCAAAATCCACAAATGCGTTGCAACTGGAAGCTCATATTGTGCCTCCAAAGATGTGTAACAACCACTGATTGTGCCTGATTTATAAGACAGTTATTTATGGATGACTGCTTGACAAGTTGGTGTTATTCCAATTGTAGGTTAAGGAAATAAAGCCATATTCATTGATGTCCCTGTGCCAAATTCCCTGCAATTAAACAAAAAATGCACTTCTTCACTGGATACACAGTTGATTCAATGAAAATAACAGGAAGTGGATATTCACTGGGATGTGACTTGATGTGGCCCGTATACAGTAAACTTCAGTTCATGATCTCTTAGCCGGAGCAACCTCTCCATATGGACTGTATGGCCCTCAGTGTTAACTGTTACTGTAGGTAACCGGATGACATACAATGTAGATGCTGTTCAGTAATCTTTATAATAGTTTTAAAATGCAATAGAAATAAGTGTGAGCACTATTACATCAGGTTGTTGAATTTTATTGTCTCCATTAAGCTGTATCTGACATTACGTTGACATTAGACAGAAACCCCTCCGGGGTGTATGCAGTGTGATGCATTGTTTGTTTTTCTTTCTTTCTCCTCTCTAAAATGACTCTTCTAATGTTTCCTGAAGTAAGGGCACCCAGTGTTGATTTCGGTTGTTCAACGCTGTTTCATAGCTGCCAGCATATTTATCCATAACAGCATTCCTTTAGTCAGGGAAGCTCAGAGAAAGCCTTCTAAAGTGAATCATCTGGAGTCCTTTCTGCTTGAGATGGCTGAATCCTACCCCAAGTCATCGGAAAAAAAACAACCTCCTCTCTTCTCATGTTACAAGCAGCCATTCATCCAGGTGGTAAATATGACTGTGAGAGAACATGAGAGATGTAGTAACACACTTTGAAATGTTTGACCCTTGTAAAATGTATCATTGCGTATGTTAAACCATCATTTTGAAGAGGCACTGTCTGTAAGGTATGGATTATAGAATGAGCAGTCGGAGATTGCTCAACAAGTTTGCCAGAGCTTGCAAAATAAAGGACTTTGACAGTTAACATGGGAGGTTCTGCACTTTGGAAAAATTAATTGAAATACCTCAGACACCTGTCATTTGTCAAAACTTTTTAAAGAGAAGCGATTCACTGCTTTTGTAGAAAAAAAAACAAAAAAAAAAACAACAAATGTCCATTTTGACTGGCTTTCTTTTTTGGGCCAGCTGACCTTTAGAAATAAATGTGATTAAACTCGAACAAATCAGGTAATTATAGAACAAACCTGGCTTGACAAAATCATTCTGGACCGAATTGCTTTCCTTTGGTCCTGACAACTCAATGATTTAAAATCATTTTGTCTTTTCATTTGGAAAAAAGAAATGAAATTATGCATGGTTAAATTAATATATTGATGATGTGTAGGTCTACAGTCCAGGCAGCTGAGAAATTATTGCAGATTACACATTACAATAGTGTGCTATTGAAAATATGGAATTACAAATATTGACAGATAAATACTGTTGACATGATATTTATGGTATGAGTCTTACAGAAAAACAAAACGGTTTCTTACAACAGAACAGAGGCCACATGTCACACTAATAATCCATCAAAAAGAAAAAAATATCTACAGCCTAGTGCTGGGCTTGTTTTAGGCAGGCCATTGCACAACAAACACTTTTGTAGTGTCTGTTTTAACAAGATTGAATATGGCCACAAAGAACTCAATTCCTATTCCTGGCTTAAAACGGAAAGTGACTAAAGCAATCACTCATTCCTTTATTTATATATTTTTTAAAAACTCATTAATGGAGGGAAGGGGAACTGGGACAGAGACAAGCCCCCAATGCTTGTACGCTTCACTGTGTGTATGGAGAGAGAGAGAGAGAGAGAGAGAGAGAGCAGTGAATAGTGGCTGTACTCTCTTGGTATAGAGCTGTGCAGTAGCATGGGCCGCACAAAAATCCGCCCTGAAAAAGCTTGTTCATCCGCTGGAAATTGAATCGCACGTGCGTCTCAAATAGGAGAGGCTGCCCATGAAACACGGGAGACCATTGCCTGCCCGCCTTTTCAAAATGGGGGAGGGGGGGGGGGGGGGGGCACAGGATAGCTTTTATGTATTCCCCAACAAAACTGATTCCATCCTTCCGCTCCCCTCCCTGGTGTCTCAGGCGAACGCTGAACTTCGTACCGCAGCACACGCTGTTTAATTAGGCAGCAAATTAGTGAAGTCAACGCCTAGTGGCTTGCTGATGTGGCTGAGCCGCACCTCATGCTCTGAAAGCTCTGTTCTGATCTGAAATGAGGAAAAAAAGACGGTTTACGAGCTTCTGTCTTTTAGATGTAAAATATATGGTCGCTCTCGGTTCCTGCCGCATGATTGCCATTTTTGCTTATTGTCTAGACTTGCCTGTGCTATCTGTCGTACTCTGTCTTCCACATCCTGCATGCGCACGTTTTCCACACAATCTGAGAAAAGGCCACATCTGGACAAAATAGTTCAAAACAAACATGTTTATAAAGCTTTAAACTTTACAATGGGTTCTTTCCATTTACTTTTAAGTAAGTGTGATTCACATTCGAGATCTATCCCTTTATGTTCACAATGGGCTTGTTTCAGGAGGAAACATCATGGGCCATTGAGTGGAAAATGAAAGATAATGAACAGGTTACAGTGTTCTGATTTTTCAGATACATCTGATTAATGGCTGTGCTAGCGAGATCACATGGGGTTTTTTCCCAGCACACATGGCAGATAATGAGGCTCCAGTGAGACGAGCTGTCAAGGTGGGTGTACTCCAGGTGGTTTATAGTGAACACCTGAACAGGATCTGCTATAGGTCAGCAGGGTTCCTGACATTATTAGTCAGGCCATTTAACGGTTATGAGTAACACCCAAGCACAGTCATGACAAAAATGTTTATCATTTTACAACTGTCTGCATCCACAGCAGGCTTAATGACCAGACCTGGTATTCACACTGAATATTTGAATATTTGTCAGCTTAAAGATATAAGAATAGTAAACAAACAGGAACAAAAATATATTTATGCACAGTGTAGATGCTGGGCTTCATTTAAAAATATATATATTATTTCTCACGTGTCATTTGCGACAATCAAAAACAACTGTGTTACATCTCGCAATATTTCATTTCTCAAATTCACCTCATTGCGAGATGTTGATTGAAATGGGAAATGATAAATGACCGTGTGAAGACAAACCCGTCAAAGAAATGCTCTGGATTTGTCATTACTTCAATTATTGCTATTCTGTAACTACTGCGTTTTTGCTTGCCAGAAAGGAATGAGGGGTTAAAATGATAGATCAAGATCCCACCACAATTCATCTCCAGTGTGCCGGTGCTCTGACATGGCTGTATCATTTACAGTGGAAACTTTGGTGAGATCAGCTGTACCTCCCACTTTCTTGTCATTATGAGATATGAGGTAGAATCAGATCATGTTCCCACAGGTGGCTACGGGACAAAATCTAGGGGAATGTTTCACAACATATTCCGAATCGTTTTAGAGTAATGATTCCATAAATAGGATGAGTACGTTTGGGGAACACACCCTTTTGTCTTCACAACTTCAAACTTTGCCAGTAGTCCTTTTGAAGTGCTTCCCTGACATAGGCCTGGGTTTTTTAAAAAAAATTCTCCAAGGATTCTGTTCTTTCAGTATCTGCTAAAGGAAATACCTGAGTACTAAAAAATAAAGTACAGACATTTTCACAGTATAAGTGCAGTTCTGCGTAGGCTGCATTACACCGTCTTCCTGCAACTAAAGCTAAGAAGAAATGTGCCTTCTAATAAAAAAATAAAAAACTCCATAAAATACAACTCTGAATCTCTACAAATAGAGATTTTTATTAGGAGGTTTAATTTTCATGTGTATTCACTGTACAATGTTATATGTCCAATGTCAAATTTACAGCTTCAATACATCTTGACTGTTGATGCAACCCAATCTCATTTTGAATCAAACTGCAAAAGCTCTCCCGGTTCCTCTTTGTGTTTTATGTTTAATTTTGTTTATTCATTGGCTCAGAAGTCTATAAACAACCTTTACTTCTCTGAGCTATGAACTCTGAGACCTCTACGCTCTGGGTTACATCATTGCCCTGAACACAGATAAATTATCCTGGCTGGGACACCTTGTCTTTCTGGATTTCCAGGTGTGCACAACCAACAACTTGACTTTGAATAGAATCTGTAGCTTAAAAAAAATTACAGTTCAAACACTGGAAATTGGATCATGAGACAGATAATTTCCTTGGTTGACAGCTCCCATACATCCCATAAATGGTGGGCCAAGTGTTCATATACCCAAATTACCCATTTCAGCTTCTCTGTAGGCTCAGCAAATATGAACAGAAGTCACACGATACATTAAATTAAACTGTTGTACCAATAATTGACAACCAATTGTACTAACCAAACTCTGATGAAGGATATACATTTTGAGAATATGTGATTGATATCAGTTTTGGTATTCATGGCTGAATGGTTGAATTAAGTGAGGCTGAGGCAACATACATGAACACATTCATTTCCATCAATCCAATGATTCTGATATATGACAGGAAAAGTACACAAAAAATGTGAACTTCAAACCTGTGTTATGAAATAACTCAAGATCCATTAAATTAAATCTATTTCAACAATAAGAAAACGCAAATATTGCAATTAAATTTAATAAATCAATATTTTTTTGGTTGTACCAAAATATGAGATTGTATGGCACAGCACTTGAGAAGGCATAAGGGATGCTCCTTCTTTGATTGGAAACATGTCTGCCATTAATTATGCCCAAACGGAACACGAAAAGTGTACACTACCAAAGCATTGTTGGGGGCTGAAGAGATTAGCCTCGGAATGTGTATTGTACAAGTAAACATTTTCTTAATGATTTAATACCGTTTCCATTTGTCATTTATCACGTGACCTCTCACATGGCGTCTATTAAAACTAAGCAAGAAGACCATGATGAAGTAAAACCACTGCCTTGCTGATGATCAGGGACTTATCTTAATCTGTGTTTTCTAAGGGGCCAACTATGATGCCAGCTGTTTTTTTTTTGTTTGTTTTCTGTTTGATTATATGTTTCCACGATGCAAGAGTCACGTTATAAAATGCCACAGGGAACCTCCTGTGAGATTTTCCAAAGGCACTTACATTTCTCCTAGGAGCTGAAACGTGCATCCGGATTCAATATAAACAAAATACATTTTTGACTAATATATGCAAGTGATGTGCTTTTTTTGCTTGCTTGTTTCATACTCTTTTGTGGTTCATTTAATTGCCTGGCTAACTCAAAGACTGTAGAAAACACCTGCATATTGTATATTCACTTCTCAAACTCAGGACAAATTAGCATTGCTTTTATTTATCAGGGAAATCTTAAATCTTAAACTTGGAACAGATCCAGTATTGAAACACAATGAACCTGATACCATTACATCATAAGTTCTCTCTTACACATATTATTACCTTTGTGGATGATGGCGTTAGCAAACCTGCAGAAAGGATGCTATGGCTAGCTCTGTTAATATTCAAAGGACATGCAAGGGCAAGAGAACACCCTGAACTGAAAAATATTGTAGGCTGATGAATGTAAAGTGATGTCATCAACATCTGCTCAAACTGTATGTACTATAAGATTATAGCCTGGTTGCCTTAATTTATTATCATATGAGGTTACAGGACATGTGCTCACTCACACATGCACTCACACACACAGACGCACACATTGGCATGCATGTACACACACACACACACACACACATACTTTTCTGCTGGCTTTATAGATTTTTTAGTTGTATCAATCAAACAATATATTTAATGGAGTAAGTGTTGATGGAATAAAACTGAGCATCTTTGGGACTGCAAAAAGAGTGTGCCAGATACTCCATGTGCTTTGAATTGCCTCGTTTATTGAGCTTGGATGAGAACATACCAAAATAACAGGCCTTAATGCCATTATTTGCTAAAGGATCATATTAATTAAGCTATATTAGAACCCACATGTTTTTCATTATTATCTACATGACACGATTTACCAAAACAAAAATATTTAAAAGTCTTTTAAAAAGTCTTTTTTATTCAAGTGATATGTGCTTTTAACTCTACCATTTTCTTTTATCAATATTGCTGCAAGATATTTAGAAAAAAGAGAACTAAACATATTAATCATTCTCACCATTCATTGTTTAAAATCAATGGTTTGAAAAGAATGAAAAACAAGCAGCCATCTATGAAAATGTTTCCCATCACTAAATCTTTACCTTTTACTCACATTTAAAAAAGAACTAAATTGTGTATAAATCCATTCAATACTTCAATAGTTCACACTATAACATTGATAGCATATGCCCTCAGCTGCAAAATGGGTCTGATAATTTTGATAAAATAATCTACTTTTTGGGCAGGAATTGTATAGTATTTTAGAAATAGAATTTATTTTATGAAAACTTTTTTTGTTTTCTTTAATATGTGCAGTATCTTGTTCTGTAATTTCAATAGTTAGAATGTGTTCTGTGTGTGAATTTGCTATTTAACGCATTTTCCTGAAAGCATGTGGTTTGACAGAAAATTTTCAAAAGCTACAGTAAATGAACTGTCTCGAAGTGAAGTACGTTCAACGGTTTAATTATTTCAGGGTCTTTTCATGTGCAGGTGTCCACATGACTTTCTAGAAACTGAAAATTATTCTATATACATTTCTTGAATGAATAAGCATCTGTGTTTCATGTTTTATTGACATAATTCCTGATGGCATTTTCATATATTCCGTAAAAAAGGCAGTATATGAAAAGATTTCTATTCTTGTCTGAACCGCCAATATAACTAATGTTATAAAGTATTTTTTCTTCGAAGTTGCAGTTAAAAAAGAATGTAATGAAGCTCAACAAAACACATATGAAACCCTCACAACCTGTATGCTTATCCTTGTGTTTCTTGTTCCCCTAAAAGAAGACATTGGAAAAACTGTTACCACAGGACAAGTTCACATCCTATTAGGCGTCCAGCATCCTGTTTAGCTGACGCACTCTGTCATCCTTGTGTGCAAAGCCTTTTGTTGTCTGAAAACGGGGCCCAACTGTGGGCTCGTAAGTTGTTTTGTCATCCTCTCCACAATCCTCCATGGACTCTCGAGTGAAACCTTGGGTCGTTGACCCCAAGAGCTCATTTGGGGGAAACTGCCTCGACAGTGAGTAGAGGCGGCTGAGATGGACCGAGAGGGTGTGGCTGTTTGTTTTTCCGTCCGACATGCCCCTCCTCTGCGGGACCCTGACTGCAAACTCTGCTGATCTTTCTGTGACCGAGCATATGTCTCTGGTCCTACACAGCCTCTGCTTTTCAAGATGTCGTTAATGCCATCTGTGACAGTACCCATAAGGCCCCAGTGAGCACAGAGTCAGGGGTTGGTGGGGGGAGGGGGTTATGGAGAGAGACGGAGAGTGACTGCCTCACTTGGAGGAATGGCTGATCTACTGTTGGGGCTGGTAGTGTACTGTGGACTGTGTGGCTTTGAGGCCCCAGGGCCAGGCTAAAGACACCAGTATGGGAATGATTAGGGCTGGGCAGACAACAAGCCAGATAGAGGAAATGCTGGAATAATAGGACCAGGAAGACTAAATGACCTATCAAACACACCCCTTTCTGACCTCCCCTGAGTCAGTCGGGCCACGATGAAAGATCCAGGCACTTTCTTCTCCTAATGGTTTCCTCAGTAATCAGCCCCAGCGGAAGTAGTTGAGCTCGGTGTGATTAGTTGGACAGGATTCCTTAATCGTTCAGTTCTCATGCTTTGAGAAGAAAGAAAAGAGGAGGGAGGGGTAACAGAAGGCCTCCATGTATCCAAAGGACGGGTAGCAGCCCATTAGACACGATGCAGTAGCTTCCTGAGTACAGGTATGCTGGGACTTATGCAGTCCCAGTCAGCCTTCTGTGGTAAAGACTGTTTTGACTTGAACTTGCACAGGACTCCCCTGTGCTCCAGAGGAATGTCTGACGTGTCCGTGACACCCAGCAAATGTGCTGTCGTTGACACTGTGGGTTTATTTTACCCCGCTGCACTCGTAGAAAAAGTGCCCTAAGTGACGGAAGTAGGCGCACACGATTGAAAAGATCTGGGCACGTGCGTACAATGTTTATGTTTCGCTGTGACTGCATTGCACACAGAAATGTTGCGATTTGTTTGGATAATTGTGTGAATGCCCCATGGGAATAATCAAATCTCTTGGAGTCATGTCAATCAACAAATATGTACTAGAATAGGAACAGGAAGCCCTCAACAAAGAAGAACTACAGTAAATACAGGAAGCCCTGCATGAGTATGAAAGAAGAATGATATCATTTGTATTCTAATTTCACAGGAGATATGGAGAAGAGCAGGTTATATAGAAATCTGGAGTGGCTTTATCCTTTTTACCCAGTTACCCTGAAAAATACAGTTAAATTCAAATATTAATATATAAATATTTTACACTACTGATTACAGGACGGTTGTTTAGAGAAAAGTCACTTTCACTGACAGCATGAAATAATTACACTGTATGTTACAGTACCGGGGTGCTCATTCAAACCTGATACATCTTTGGGTGTACACCAGTAAAAAAGAACAACCTCAAACAACCAACAATAAAAGTCCCATAAGATCATTTCATATCACAATGTCAGTGCAATTTTACTTTTCAGTTTTTTTTTCAGTGATCGTACATGGCTTACATTTAAATGCACCTACTCCTGAAGTTACAACTGCAAAACAAACAAACAACAGGCTGATTACAGATAGAGTAAAGAATTTTTTCCAGACCACAGGCATAATATCCGTGATTGTTTGGTAACAGCCGAAGAATGAGACTGGAGATTCTCACAGTGTGCCTGAAACCTATCTCATGCGAGGGGGCCGATAGCGAGAATATTCCCAATAATGAAGGTGGGCGATACCTGACAGCCGCTACAAATAATTCTCAGTGATAAATGCAAGTGATATCCGGTAACGAAAATGTGCAAAGGCTGACAAGATGTTTGGGAGAGTGCAGAATGAATGGTAGAGATTTCTGACACTTGAACACGAAACCATAGAAGGAGAAGAGAGAGACTGCAGGGGCAATTTGACACCTTCCCAAGCAGACTCCAGTGTGTTGGTTGGGGAATTATAAAGGAGCACAGGGGCTGTGGTGAAACAATATCAGTGGCAGGTGCCTTAATTTTTCAGAGGCTGCATTCCTCCCAAAACGATACTTGTATCTGATTTCCTATCCCGGTGTGCAAACCCCGTTTAATGCGGCATCCGGTTTCCCTGTCAACAATGCCGAAGCACAGGCCCACGGTCTTTGAACATACCTAAATGTGTGAGGGACACCGCCTGTTTGACAGCAGATGGGACTTTCCTTTCCCCTCTGTAATTTCCTGCTTTTTCAGTGTCATCTCTAGAGTACACACCCTGGGTTACAGATGCCAAACGAGTGCACTTTTAACTTTCTCCTTTGTGCCTATTGCTAGCCAGCGCTGAGTTTTTACAAGCATGCTTTATATCCAGCAGTTTGTGCTTTTCCATGAATAAAACAGTGCCCACAGATTTAGTTGATTTTTGGGAGTTGGGATTTTTTGTTTTTGTTTTCGGGAATGTCAAAAGCATTTCTCATGGTTTCTGAAACCCACCTTAAAATATTCAGTGGATAAGTTCAAAATTATAAACATCACTTAAATGCTATATATTAAAAATGTGTGAAATAGAAGCATGCATGGTAAGTATTGCCTTGCTCAGTGTCTAAACAATACCTTACCCTACCTTATTCCACATTGGTATAGTGTGTTGTGATACACCTACTATCAATAAACCCCCGTAAGCGGTTGAGATATCTCTATTGCAAAACACCAGGTACTTATGTTACAGGCATCCTGAGCATTCTGTTGTGTTGCCATTGGCATAATGTATCATACCTTACATTCCAAGTACAAAACAAATGATTAACTGTTATAGTGCTGTGCAGATATCATTGAACGTACTGTAACGTGATAACAAATATATTTGTCTAAGTTTACCCTTCAGCACAATTGGCAGCAGCGATGTGCACACCTATGTAATCTTACCCACTTTTTAAGCAGTGCATGCCAGAGAAAGTTATATTATATAAGTTATATATGATGCACTTCGATGCATACACCAACACTTGAATTATTCAGAAAAATAATTAAAATAGAAGTGAACATAAAGATGTAGATTTTATGTTGAAACAGATAGTTCTTTATTATGGGAAAGTAGAATTTAAAAAACGAGACATTGTAACAGCTGAGGAGATTTTTATGGTTAATGTTTCTATAGTTATAGTTTCTAATGTAACCTCTCTCTTGGAATTAGTTGTTTAGCACCAAGCAGAAATGCCAAATATTGTGTGCATAAAATCCTCTTTAAAGAAGTAAATGAATGTAAAAGACTTTATATTGTATAAAATAAAGGGTATTATGGGAGAGGACGATCTTTGGATGGGGATTTCCAGTGACTAAAGGATATCGGTTTACCCTTGCATTGTGTCACCTTTTACTCTCTGTTCTTTTTAATGTATTCAGGATGAGAAGAGGATGAAGTGAAAAGAATCTGTGTTTTCATTCCCAGGGTGCGCCTTGATGGGGGGGCGATCGCCACGGAGACGGCCCGCGCACTGGGCCTGAAATCCCGCCATCCCGCGCACAGCACGCTGCGTCTAATACACCCCCACCCCCCACCCCCCCCTTTCCCCTTCTCCACCGGGCACTTCCCCAGGAGCAATGACATTTCAAATAGCTGTGTGAATCAAGCGCTCCCTCTTCGCTTCAGCCATTAAGGTGGCGACTGAATGCTGAAAGTTTGGGCTGGTCGCACCGTGTGGGACGCTCCTCAGCGTGGTCTCCTGGTCCTTGTGGTCTCCACAGAGCTTCCCACGAGAGCGATGGCGCACGTGACGCTGCTCTCACAATGACAGCCCACTGCGTTCCAGCTGTGACATACAGTGCCACATTCTGAGCAGACTAAGAATCAAAACTGTTTCCAAAGAAATGTACTTTATTTCCTTAAATGCTGCAATGCTATTAATCATGGGCTCATAAAAAATACATCATGCAGTTATGCCTGGATCTTGATGATTGAAAAGGCTTTGTTATAATTCTGTAGCTTTAAATAATTACGTATTAAAAATACTGACACGTCTCAGTGTAGATATGGATTAATTGTAGAAAATCTGATCCAACTCCTGCTAAATGGAAAGTGTATTAACAATTCCATGGTGCTGAAATGTGGTCGTCTTTTTATTGTCATCCATGTTGTGTAATTGCAACAGCAGTTTTTGTTCCGTTGTATACATAAGAAATTGAGCTGCCTTGAATGACATTTCTGCCTGCAGCAGTTTAGTAAAATAAGAAAAAAAAAGTTTTTAATATGTGGGTCGCTGAACCCTAAGGGCCCAGAAACACTGAGCACACAGGCCTGGTAGTTTAAATTGGCTGCAGGTACCCTTTTACATTTTGTTAGTCTTTCCATTGGCAAAATTATGAGGTTTTTAATACGTCAAAAATCCAATAATGCCATTAAATAGTATTGATGCATGACAGTTAATTATGTTGCCGTATGTCACCCAGTAAATATATTGGTTAAATGCTTCCTGAGACAGAAGGCACTTTAAGGTTAATTTACAATAATTGCAGATCAATCTAGTTAAATCAGCTTTAGTCTGGCAAGGAACTGGCATGGCTAATTTCATAGGGGATTGGGACCAATACTGCGCCGGTCAAACTCGAATAAACATATTTGTAAGTAGCCTAAAAAGAGATTAGTGGTGCATATCCCTCTAATAACCCTTCTTTTTTTTGACTGACCATATTTCCCTCACACCTCTCAAGGTCCTGCCAGCACTTGAATGTTAAGTTGTAGCTTCCGTTCCAGAAGTCTTTTTTGGTTTTTGGATTTTGGCACCATTTGGGCTACACTCTGGCACTGATAGGATAGGGTGTGTTCTCTCTGGATTCTTTCTCTGTTTTTCCAGGGGTGCGCACACACACACACACACACACACACAATTTTCATACACACACAAATCCTTTGAGTAAATAATAATACAGGTTGTTTTTGATTAAACAAAATGCAGGAAAAGACTGTTAACATTCTGTCACAATTGAACACTGTAGGTACATAAAGCTGTGTCCTCAGTGAATGGAACAGTGGGGCTATTCACATACAGATAAACAAATTCTTGACACAATGGTCTGTCAAAAATATTTCTAGTCAGGCACCAAGGAAGGCATTTGGCCAAAACGTCTGTTTTTGTTTTTAATCCTCCACTTTTTCTCTCTGGGAGCTTGGATCAGCTTGGATATCCCTCAAAGTTCCACAACAACATATAAATGGGACTAAAGAAAAGTGGATTCCTCCAGAAACTCCTCAAATATTGTCATCAAAAGGTACTGAAAGGCATTCCCTTTTTTGCAAGGAAGATTTTACTAAAAGTATGACTGCACAGAACCAGTTTGCAAAGCTGCTTTAGAATAGTCAATATTTAGTAAATGTCATGTTCTAAGTTTTTAGACCATGCACTTTGTGCACACTCACGTATCATCATGTTTAATTTTGGCTTCTGCTATTTTTTTCCCTATTTGTTTTTCCCTGACAGGTTTCCTTTGGGCCCGAGAGCCTGTGCAAACAGGAGCGCTGAGCCTGTGCCTTTCCTACCGGTCATTATGCCCCATTATCCCTTCATTTACCGTACTGTGCGGCTACCTGCACTTTCCTCACAGAGGCCAGGCCCCATTTGGAAGAAAGCTACGAGAAACGAAGAGAGATGATCGATCTCCCGCCGCCTGACGTCTGTGAGATTTCCACCGTCCGTGTTCTCCGGCGGAGCGGTCCGAGGCTCCGCTGGGCGCGTGCTCGGCCGCGAGGACACGCCTCATTGTCTCTTGTCTCCCGCGCCTCTCCAGATCGTGAGCAATGGCCATCATTTCCGCGTCGGCCCTGACCGCATGTTTCCGCGCTCTTCGAGGGCACGGCGTACCTGGCTCCGCCGCGGAATGCAAAGCCTTTCGCTTACTTTCAGAGCTCTGTCTTCAACTTCTCCAAACTGCGGGGAAACACGTTTACAGCGTCCCGTGCCTCAGGAATGACGTTTTTCGTACATTTTGGAGTTTTAAATTACAAATACATCATACATTTATTCGTGTATATTTTAACTACAGGTGCTTTTATCCTTTCATTGCCAAATTACCTAGCTTTAAATGAATGCATTTGCTTCATACAGCTGGACATCTACAGAGTCATTTCAGGCTAAGTGCATCGCTCAGGGGCACAGCAGTAACTGACATGGGAACTGGACCTAAAACACTCTGCCTCAAGTCCAGTTTCCAACCAACAGAAATACAGTTGTCAGCTGTTGGCCAACAGTTATAAGAACAGTTTATCTAATTATCGAAATAGTTGGTGTTGGGCTGGATAATGAATACTATGATCAGTACCACAGACCGCAGTTACTGTAGCAGAGGTTTCCCAGGATGCAGAGAAGCTCAGCCTGCCCATGCTACTTCGCTATGTGATTATAGAACCCACATTTCCCCCGCAGCAAGAGCTGCTACTCTGCGCTCAGCGATGGGAAAGGCAAGCTTGTTCCGTAACTGCTTTTAAGCCATCGTCTGTGCTTTCGCTGGAACTGTATGAAGTGAACTGACAATGTGGCAGGGGGTTTGCACAAACAGTGATGAAACTCTAAAGCATGTTATTATCATGCTGTGTCTGAGTAGAGGGCAGTCCTGTTCTGTTGCAAAAAAAGCACTTAATGCATTGTGCAATCTGTGGATAAAGTTTCTGTGTGAGACTAAATAAAATCTGAAAGCAGTGAATGGTGATGTGGACAGAATTCTAAATAATTGTCAGTAGCTATATGTCTGTGTCTTAAACATATTCTTTGGATATTATAATGACAATCAGTGGCCCGGAATATCTCTTACATGCACTGTATCTTCATTTTAATAAAATCTTACATTGATTGGCTAGTGCTGTAAAATATAGTATCGGTCTCAGTGGTATAAGTCAGTGGCGACTTATCATCTTAGCACTACACAGGTAATTGAAAATCTAAATTAGGACATACATGGGGAGCACTTAATGTTTCACAGCCAAACTATTCATAGCATAGACATAGTTGCTGGGCAAATTAAATCAGAAATATTTTGACACATCGCTGTACATCTAGCATTATTCTACGGTACATTCCACGCATGCTATGTAGTTTGTAGACAATATGAATTGCGATGTGTCTCATGGGAGCTTTCGGTCGTCAGCTCATCACGTCTTTGGTCATTGTCTTGTCTCACAAAAGGCAGCTGTGTCATGCCGTGATGTTTTGTCTGCGCAGTTTCGCCCTGAAGTCCCCTCTCCTAGCCGTGTGTCAAGTGTAAAGTTGCATCTTGCACAATGCGTAGTGGATAGAGACTCGCGTTCGTCCACCTGCGCGGGGAAAGGCTAATCCGTTTAGGTGTAGCTGCCGTAAGATTCCGTGGCGGTGCCCGCGGCGCGCTCTTCAGCCGGCCTGAAGCAGCTGTAAGGAGATGAGGCCATGGCGGACCTCGTTACAGAAATTAGACGGATCAGGAAGTAAACACAACTGGCTTTTATTTGATCCCGCTCCACGACAGAGGAAAGGGGAATTCCTCCGCTAATTACTTCACGGGTCACTTCTCCTCCGGGCTGGTGTCAAAATCCGACACTTATGATCTGAAAGGGGGAGAGAGGGAGGAAGAGAGAGAAGAAACCTAAAGGACATGGAGAGAGGGAGGGAAGGATGAAAGATAAGGGGGGGAAAGATAGGAAACTATAGAGAAGGATAGCAAAAGATACGGAGAGAGATATGAAATAAGGGCAAAGAAAATTGGATAAAGCAACATGAATCTAACTGGAATTTGAATTTGGTGCTTTGCTTTCTGCACCATTGTCCCTACAGAACAAAATTCCTTCACGCACCTTCTGCACTGAATAAAACAAAACATGCAAGGTTGTTTAAGGTTAGTTTTCCTGAACCTTCAGAACAAGCTGATGGAGACTTAGTCCAAACTTTTAACCCATCTATATTAACAGAATACATGCGACACCACATGCATCCATCAAACATGGCCGCTTTCCCAGTTGAGTCATTAAAAAGAAGGCTAAACTATTGGATTATTTGTCTCTTCCAAATGCTCACATATTTCTTCACTCTAATGCAATTGTTCCTGGCTGCAAAAAAGTTAGAACGTGCCCTAAACAACTCAGCTCCCTTAATTTTCAAATAGTTTTGGAGCTTTGGCAGCCAAGGCAATTCAGCTGATAAAATGCATTTCACTAACTCTGTCCACCTGGGATTTTACAGGACTGGAAAAAGGAAATCTGCATTTAAGCTACATGATTCCTCTGTCCCAATATTTCTCTATCCAAACTGTTCTTCAAACCACCAAGACCTCGATTAATATAAAGATGATTTGTGCGCATACAAAAATATCAGTATAGCTCGTTATTTTATCTTCCAGTGCTGAAAAGGACTCTACTCAGTAGTGCAAAGTATTCCAGCAAATGCTTATCTTTAATGGCCATGATCATCACAAGCTGTAGAGAAGTCCTTGCCATTAAGGAAACTCTTGGAAACCCTCCTGGGGTCCTGGTTTCAGTCACAAGGACTGAAGGGAGCCATTCGTCACCTGCAAGTCATTGCTGGCAACACGGAAGCCGCAGTTCCCTGCCAATGAGGGAGCCCCATCTACTCTGCATTAGGAAAAGGGGCTTGGACACAGTCTCCTCACCATCACTGGGTATGTGTGGTGGCGGAGCCTACATGGTGGAGTGGCATCAGATAGGTGCCGTGGAAGAAAGGTGTCTGTGTTGACCTGTCCTGAATGAAGGCCTAGTGAGGACTGTGAAACAGCATGCTGACACCATTTCTACTGTGCTTTGCCTTCTGAGTGAGAAAGCCATGACAGAAACAGAGGAGGGGAGGCTTATTCTGAGCCTGCAATTCATTTTTGTCCCCTGTAAGGACATGAGTCTCTGGACTTAATCTCAAGAACCACGTATCCTATTATGCTGAAACCTATATCTACGCTACAAAGGACATTCAATCAAAATAAAGAAATTATATTTTGAAAATTGTTTCACTGCAACATGTTTTTGTTATCCAAGTCACTTGTTTTAGGTCAAAAAATTAAAATAAAGTTTTTTTTCTGCGGGGGTCACAGGAGGGCTTTGCAGTAAGCAGCAGACAGCAAGCAGAGCATGATCTAAGCTCGTGCTTCACGGGCGCGTTAAGTAAGTAAACGTTAGCGAGTAAGCCGCATCCGGGCCAGGGCGGCTCGCAGGGTTGGCGGTTAACCCGATTTTGGGGCCGTGAAGCGGGCTGATGTACAAGTACACCCTGTGGACAGGGTGGCAATCTATCGCAGGCCACTTTCAGCATAGCAACCTCCCAATCCATCCATCCCTTTTATTACTGAGTGCCAAAGTGGAGAGGCAATGGGGACCGTTTTTTACATGCTTGATATGACTCAGGAGGGGCATGAACCCACAATCCTCCATGCCTCCATGTTAGGGAAGACATAAAGTTCTCAGCCTTATCAGGAGAATACATCATGTCTACAGCCGCATGCAGTAATAAACTGAGATAAAAGGTAATAAGAAGGGTAGTTAGTCAGGGCTGTGTTCTTGCTATTGACCTTCTCTTATTCTACAGTAAAATCCCTCAGACATACCAAAAACCCTCAGACTTACCAATGATGTAATGTACTGGACAGAACATGGCCCCTTATTTATTAAACAACATATGCATGCAGGCAGGATTAGGTTGTCTTTAAATAATAATAAAAAAAATATTGTAACACTTACGCTTGTAACACTTGAATACAAAATGAGGAGGAGTAATTTAAATGGTCACGCTTTGAAATCTTCAAAATATGAGGAGTGATCGGAGATATTTGAATATATAAAAAAACTTGGTTAGCATGGCGTCCTCTCCCACTGGAGACGTGGATTCAAGGCTCACCAGATCCCTGCCGTTACAAAACATCATGATATATGGAACCATATATGGCATACATATCTATGCTTTAAATGAATATATTTTACAATATATTTGGATCGGTATATTGGTCATACTTTTTACAATATACAGGAAATGGCAATCTCTTGTATCTCTTGTATATTTTGCAATATAATTCTGCAACATATTATAGACCTCTCCATATATGGGAAAATGTATTTTAAGTGTAAAGAAAAATATGTTAACTGTCTATACTGATATGAGCATGATTTTCTTTTTCAAAAAGCAAATGTAGTTTGTAAGGATTTCACTCTTCCATGCGCAATGGCACAGGGCTGCTCCCTCCAGCTTGTCTTATATTTGAACAGTTTATGAAAATGACATTAAAATCCAAAAGATGTGAGGGTATGTGCCTCTCTGGTTCTTGTGTTTGCAATAAATAACGCACAATGCGGATGCACATCACGGCCAAATGTGCAAAGACAAAGAGAAGCGCAATGATTATGGGGACATTCTCACTGAGACAGAAAATAACGTCTCAGGCACAACACACCATGGACCATTAATTGAATTCTTCCTTCTTTCTGCTCCTTTTAATGGGTCTGTGGGCCTCATGCCCATTTTTGATGGTATAATGCATAAACAGCTTATGCTGTCGGTGGTGGTACCAAAGTCCTCTCCAGCACGACTGAGGGTGATTTGTTCTAAGTGAATATGTTTCACTTCCCCTCCAGTGAAGTCAGTGTGCCCTCGGGTTCCTATTTACCCCTGATTTGTGGTCTGACTCTGTCAAGTCCAGCAGTGCTCAGTCTTTTGACATGGAAAGCATTCCCAAATGCCGCACACACACCCCAACAAATAATGATCGCAACAGCATCCGTGCCACCCTGAGTCAGGAGACAAACAGGAGGTTTTAAACACGTCTTTGTTCGAACGCTGACATTACATGCTGTCCGTTTTCGGTGGTTTTTGAAATGTCCCCTTAAAGCGTTTCAGATTAAATGTGAGTGTGTGTGTGCGCGTGTGTGTCTGTGTGCATGTGTGTGTATGTGTGTGTTCGCATGTGTGTTTGTGTGTGTGTGTATCCCGACAAACTGAAATATGCAGGAGTTTGTTGAGTGCGTGGAAAGAGTTTGTTTTCTGAAAGCAAAAGCAAAGGTACAAACAGATGGAGCTCCCTAAGGCAGTGGCTCTCAAGCCCTGGTCTCAAGGGATCTCGGGGATTTTCGTTTCAATGAGTCCTAAATATTCATCGCTTCCCTCTCTGCTCTACCTTTTTACCCTTATGGTAAGCGTTTGAAGCCAGCAAGCCAAAGTTATGGTAATGACTCAGAGCGAGAACAAACCATTCAGGAGGGTGACAAAGAGTAGAAACCAACAACAATGTTCCTTTGTTTTATCCGCTTTGTCATTTAATCAAATATTTGGACTTTTTCAAGCTTTCCTTTGTTTGCCATTTAACTCAGTTCTATTTTGCCTTTTGGGTAGGGCCTATGGGATTGTTCTAGAAGAAGATTCAGTGATATTTTGCTTTGCATGCAGAGAAGCTGAAATAGCTTGTTTATTCAAGACAACGGTTATATTTAACTAAACTAATACAGTCTTTATAAAAAAGTAGTTCATGAAAAATATCTATGTCCGGATGGAAATTCTCTTTATTTGATGGTTTGTTAATGATGGAAATCAGAAAAAAAAAATATAATTTGAAGTTGGAATTGTACTCAATCAGATCAACATACATTTTAGAAATTTGACTTATTATTATTATTATTATTTTTAGTTTGATTTACTTATATAGCATATTAGGTATCAGCAAAACAAAACAAACCTTTACCAGAGGTCAAAGGTGAGCCAAACTGTTCTGAGACCAGCATTGTGGGAAGGGTGCCAGAACAGGTGGATCATGGGAAATGTCTGGAGAAGGGAATCTGTCTCCCGCACCTCTTTGTCTTCTCCCAGCCCTGGGCGGATTATCCTGCCTGACCTTGACACTCGCGGATATTAATCCCTTCATATCCCCCCCTTGAAAGCTAGGTGAGCTGCCTAACAATATATATTACTGCCTAATCTGTTTCTTAGTGCTGAAATTTTGGATGGCTCAGCAGCTGGAACTAGATGCTCGACACCCGTAAGTCATTACAGTGGCAATCCATATACGAGTGGTGGAGCCATAAAGATAGATTACCTACATAAGGCTGAAAAGGGACACCTTATATCAGGAACCTCATATCATGTTGAACAGAAGAACGATGCAAGCAAAGAAAATAGTTGCATTCCTACAAAACATAAAGCATGATTAGAACATTGGGTGTGCGATACACTGTAACCCCAACTTGGCCGTATCCTTTTTCTCTGTTATCATGCCATTGTGTTAATCGGCAAAGAATGTACATCCTACACTGTAAGTCGCCCTGGATAAGAGCATCCACGAAAAGAATGCAATGTTCACGCATAAATCCATCTCATTCTTAGCACATCAAGCACCTCTTTCTGTTGGGTTAGCATTCGGCTTCTCCAGAGAGAAACACTGTGATGTAAATGTTCAGTGGTGAATGCATAGGGGAGAGGGGCTAACCAGAGGCAGGTCCTTATCCTTGCCAACGCAGAGGGATCTTGTCAGACTCCACGTTATCAATGACCTTCAGTTTTATGAATCCACAGCATGCAATTTTCTGTCGTTCAGCCCCACGATCCATCTGAGGGGATGACAGCACAGTGCTCAACTTTCTAAATATTTAAATATGTTTAAATTGGCACAGCAGTCACTGTTTAAAACCCCGGTGCTTTCTATTCATTCTCAGTGAGGAGAACCATGTCTATAGTATAAGACGGTGGGGGGTTTTCCAAAATGTGGTGGAAGGAATATTGTAGTTGTCACATGTTGGTTTCGATATTATAATAAATACATTGCTTTGTAGTTTCATTAGTTTTCAAAAAATAATAATCGTGATAAGAATCCTTTTGGTCAGTTACTGCAGTGAAATGTTTCAGAATTATATGTCCCTAATTGGGGAGAGAAAATTTAACGTAGCTTTATAATTCCTCACTCCTGAGGAATAATTTTATATTTTTGCATGTGTGCTGTTGTTTTTTTGAAATGAGTAAATTAGGTTTTTTTTAAATTAAATTAAATTCATAAAATGTCATAAAAATAAGTCATAAATGCTGACATGGTGATTTTTATAAATTTGGTATGGTTTAAAAAAAAAACATTGATTCTAAATGTACATGCATACATCCGTATCATGCACTTTTACTCATAAAATATTTCTTACATTTCATACATACATGCATTTTCATTTTGCTGTTTGTTTATGCTCGCGATTATTTACATGGCTACGAGGAAGGAAGCGGGCATCTAAATGCAATATACGCTGCACCACTTAACCCCACCAGTTTACGCTGAACTCCGGGTGGCGGTCTAAGCTGTCGTCTCGTGCGTTTGTAAGGCCTGTTTTATTTATTAATTTATGTATTTACTTTTTTTTGGCGGAAAGAGGGAATTAAGAACGGCGAAGCAGCTTGTCGACTGCAGGCGATGTTCTGTGACCACTGTAGCATGAACGTGAACTAAGGATCAGAATGCAGATGCTGGGGCGCAAACGCGCGGGCCTTCGCGAGGAAGCGAGGAGAACACGCCTCACCTGGCCAAACAAGACCCGAACAGCGAAAACTAACCAACAAACAAAGCGAGCAAACAAACAGATGTGAAGACTCAAAACGGAAAGAAAGCACTGGGTGAAAAGCACGGCTTCGTCAGCGCGTTCGAATGGCACGGGTGGTTTTAGCGCCTCTGTCTTTAAAGGGGCGGGGGGGGGGGGGGGGGGGTGGGGACGTCAGTGACAGAAACGTTTCTATCTGGAGCTGCCATTAAGGCTGTCAGGCACGGCGGTGACATTGATGGGAACAAACTGGAAGAAGACGGCTCAGTCCGGTCGCCCGCCATCATTATGGTCGCAGTCCCTTTGATCATCGGCGCATCCTGAGCCCTCCGCCTCGCTCCGGCGCCATCAAAGCGCAGAGCAGACGGCTGCCACGGCCGCTGCCGCCGCCGCTGCCGCGGTGTGGAGCGTGGAGCGGCCCTTTGTCCTCCCTTCCATCTCACTGCTCCGACGCCCCCCCCCCCCCCCCGTCTCTGAGAGCGCGGAGAGAGCGCGGCAGAAAGGAAATATGTGGCGATAATGGTTTTTTTTTACAGCGAGCTTCCAGCACACGCGCTGCTTTTAAATGTGGTGACGGCCTTGTTAAGCTGAAAAAAAAAAAAGCGCAAGAGAGGGAAACGTGGTCTGCGCTTTACCGACGCTTTAAAATAAGAACGGCCTACCTTAATTATCCAACTGCCTTCGACGCGGAACGCCTGAATGCGTGTTCCGTCGTTCGGACGTGCGTGATGTGGACGCGGTCGGCGTGTGTTCCTAGCTGGCTGCCAGTATGAAACAGGACCTCTCGCCTTCATGTCTGATATCAGGAGCCGGGTCCCGATCGTACGGGCCGACCAGGTTTGGTTCGTTCCTCCCTGTGACGGCGAAATGAATTACAAAGGCCATAAATAATTAGCTAGAGCCACCGACGAAATAACTGTGGCTAATGTATCGCTTTTCAAAGAGGCAGGGGGAAAAAAAAGACAATAGAAGCCAGATCTTGATTCGCTGAAGGAGAGGAATAATTAGGTCAAGCTGCGCGATGATGAAATGGCGGGGTCCTCGCTACGCCGCTCCGATGGCAGCCCGTGTGAAGCTCCGCTCGGCCTCCGCTGCTCGGGGGCAGATCGCGCTCGAGAAGCTCGGGCGCGAGACAGAACGTCGGCCTCCAGACGGGCAGGCCTTCAGTAGGCGGGCGCGCTGGTGGCAGGGGCAGACGCTCGCCATTTTGCCGGCTTCTGCAGCGCCGCCGGAGTGAGCGTGTGACTTATTTCGGGTCTAGACGACCCCGCCCGATCGGCGCGAATGAAGGAATGTTCTCGAGGAGCTGAATCACGCTCTGTGGCCGACGGTGCCCGGTTAAACGGGGAGACGGTCGGCTGATGCGTGAGCTCCTTTGATGTCTGATTCGTCATTCGGTGCTTGTGTTTTCACAACAAACGCAGGGCATCCTGCCGGTATGGTACTGAATGTTGGATTGACCTTGTGTCATTAAGATTAAACCCTCTCACCCTACGACGGAAATATTGTTTTTTTTTTTTTTTTTTTTAACCTCAGCCTGAACCGGAAACGACTGCCAAACGCAATGGACCTCATTGATGAAATTTTCCTTTGCCATAAACATTACCGTACACTAAAGTACCTATTCCAATGCTTTCTTTCTTAATAAGGGTACTATCATTACTGTCCTGCATGTCAGTGGAGGTTAAATGGAGACCGCAGTGTTAAATTAAATGAATCTAAAAATGGAATCTGCAGTGCGCACTCTGTCATACCTTTTGAACTATGAGTATTTAATGTTCATTAATTATACGGCAACATCAAGTGCACACAACGGGTGTGGAGAAAGAGCACTGTCCTCGCGGCCCTCTCAGCTCTCCTGGCACGAGGAAGTGAGTCTCAGAGGGACCTTGTCAGCATAAGTCATGTGACCTGAGTCTGGCAGATGAGGAGGTGTTGACAGGAAAGCCCCGACTGTCTTCTGAAATCTGATACCTTGTGAATTTTTTTACAGGCTTTTTTTCTCTCCTTTATTCATTTGTGTAAAAAAGAGAAGAAAACAAAACCTCTCTCTCATTTGGAGAGGGGGGGGGGGGGGAAGGGGTGCCTCTGTCCTGGAGCTAGACCCCAGCAGTGATTCTCCACCGGTCCCTTGGCCCCTGTGGAAGCCAGGCCCTGAGCCATGCCCCCAGCGGAGTACAGTGATGAGAGCAGGGAGGAAGGATTACCAACAAGGTCCTCAGAGAGAATCTCCCACACACACACACTCACACACACACACACACACACACTCGCACACACATACGAACACACGCAAATGCATGCACGAAGGACACACACACATGCACGAATGCACACATACACACGCACTCATGTACACACACTCACAGAGGACCATATGCGCATATACAATCTCATACACACATAGACAACCGACAGACAGAACAGCCATATGCACACACACACACACACAAGCATGCAGGTGCAAACATACACAAACCACATGCACACAGGCACACAGAAACACACACAGACACGGGTACGATACTATGCAGTGATCGCCTACCAAACACACTATGCCTTAGAGACAGACAAATACAGCTGGGAGGAGACACACAGTACACTGCAATGTGGATGCACAGTAGATTCCATCCCACCCCCTCCCTCCCCCGCTCACATTGAGCTCAGATCCATCCATTTCCAGCCTCCTGGGCCTAAACCTGCCCCCCAGCACCAAGAAGCAGGTGTGGCACTGAGGAGACCCATGGGAGGCCCACCACAGGCTGAGTGTCATTCATCTCACTGCCCTTTGCCAGACAGATGCCAATTATTACTAACAAACATAGAAAAGCAAGCCAAGAAAGCACTGTCAAGCAAATATCTCTGTATAATAATAATAATAATAATAATAATAATAATAATAATAGTAGTAGTAGGAATGAGTGAATGGTGTGTGTGACCTGTGATTGGCAGCCTGTCTAGGGTGTATTTCTGCCTCTCGCCCAATGCACTCTGGGATAGGCTCCAGCACCCCCCGCGACCCTGCCCAGGATAAGCGGGTATAGATAATTGATGGATAATAATTATAATAATAAAAATAAAAATAACAATAATAAATTATAAGTGATCAATGATGATGATGATGATGATGATGATGATGAAAGTGTACTCAAAAGCAGATGATGCTTCAGCACGCAGCTTAACCCCACGGACCGGAGAGACAGTCCGGGCGCACTTGGAGAGGAAAGCCAGTGTCAGATGGCCAGGAGAGGGCAGGCACACTGTACTTAATCTCATTTTAATTCATCCGCTGCGTGCAAATTCCTGGCATAACTGAGCGCCGGCGTGGTGCTGTAAGGTGAAGGCCGAGTTCACCGCGTTCGCTGCCTCAGAGCTCCAGGACCTCCCTCTTTCCCAGCGCGGCCAGGCCGGTGGCGGGAGACGGAAACGCCACTGTTTCCCTACCGACGTGACGACCGCTTTAATTTGTACGCTTCCGCTACAGTCTATCAGTCAATCAAATGGACATGATTTATGATAATTTGAAGAACTCCCGCAGAGCCGCTGACATACACAGCCTTCACGTTCCGAGGGAAAGCAGTCATGCTAACGGTAGTGATAATACTGTAAAAAAAAGAAAAAACGTGACTTGCTTATAAGCACATCATACCAAAGGCATACTGTGTGTGTTGGGAGGATGGGGGGGGGGGGGGTATTGTGGACACTTTTCGGTACACCAGGAAGTGTAGTTTCAGAGAATCATCGCCTGTTGTAAGCAACACCGCAAGACGAGCGGCGCTGTGGAAGAAGGTGAGCAGAAACTGTTGATAACAGACGTTTGTCTCTGAAATACGGTGTTGTCATCTCCAGGGAAGGTGTAATTCTCACCACCAGGCCACAGCGGCCACAGCGCTCCAGTCCGCGCCCACGACTTCCACAACATCATCTGCCACCCACCTCCACCCCTCCCCACCCCACCCGCTACCCCCGCCAGCCCAGCCAAGCACACACCTTCATGCCTGTTCAGGGGGAGCTGTTATTCCAAAGGAACCTGACTGACAGGAAGTGAATTGCTTCCGAGAGACGTCTGTCAGCTCCCCCATCAGTAAAACTGCAGCTTTAATCTGTGTCGCTCCCTCTTTTTCGCTGGGAATCAGATACAGTGGATTCTCTTTTGGATTCAGGCACTTTGCTTCATCCCTGTAGCCTGACTTGGTGGAGTTACAGCCGCAGAAGGAATACAACTGCTCGACTCTGGAGACTAGTTTGGCAGAGACCTCGGCTTCTGTCGCTATCAGGTATAAATGGGCATTGATATGAATCGTAGCGTGTTATCGTATCTGAGCAAGGCCTTATTCCCGCCCGCAGCCACATCCGCCGTCCTCCGGATCTCCTGATGCTGCTTCGACAGGGAAGGCCACGGACAGAGCAGGCAGCCCTCTGCGCCAACACAGCGGCCCTCATCAAGCACAATCAGGCGCCTGTGCTAATTGGGTGATGAAATGTAAATGGGCAGTAATGGGCACAATTACGTCCACTGGAGGGAAGTCGTCAAAGCAGCTTCTTCTTCCTTCACAGATCAGCACCCCCCTTTCTAGGGTCAAGCCCCCAGCGAGAACCCACAACCTGGGTGGAGGGGTCCCCTGTGGGGGTCAGGCTGGGCCATGCTGGGCTGGGCTGGACCAGGCTATAGGGGGATACTGACGTTACTCCTGGTGGTGGCTGGGGCCTTCCTGGCCCATTAATTACACAAAAGCCCTCTGAGAAAATTAAGAAGAAAATTTAATAACAAGGGCCAAGAGATCCATACGATATTTTCCCACAATTACGCGAAGACTGATGTGAGGCTTAGTATCTGGCGACACTGGCGTTTGCCGTTGGTGAACGCCAAAGGGATGTGTGCCCTCCAGGACCAGTTGCTGCATGCCAACCATGTTTATGTGAAGGTATGTACACCATGCCTTGTTGTGAGAAAATGAAGAGACAATGGCCTTCATCTGGTGTCCTGCAGGTTTCGAGGGAAATCTTAATGAAGCGTTTCAGATCCGGAAAGATTTCTGTGAATGGCTCAATTAAGAGAGTAATTGTTTGAGCTTAGCGATGCAGGGTAAATTGTTAAGCCATCTCTTTTGAGGATCCCCTGGCTAATCACCCCGCTTGATATCTTTTGCAAGTCAACAGCTGAACTTACGAGGACAAACTGAATTATTGCTGTTCACAAAATGGCGCAGCTGAAAAAGGGATTAACAGGATAGATGGATGTGGAGCAGGGTTTTTAAGTTTCTAGGCCTGATGCTGAAATCCCTTTCACAGGAGCCTCCTGTAGGGTTCCACATCACCTCTTTGATACGCATTTCAGGCTCAAACCATATTTTAAAGTTTTACTTTCCCTTTGTTCTTCTCTCTCTGTTCTCTGGGGGGCCACAGTATTGAGTCTCTGGGTGCTACACATTGCTCAGGGCAAAAAGAGGCAATCTACGGGGAAAGGGATGCTTTAGAATTGAAGCTGATGACCAAAAAGGCTGTGGGTGCGGAGGTGTGTGTGTGTGTGCGTGTGATGTGAGAAGGTGCATTTTGAAAAAAATTGTATCCGCCCAAAAAACATGGTAATTTCAATTTAATTTGACCTCACGTTACTTGCAACTACGCCCCCATCCCCCACAATCCATAGTCCTGCAAAACACAAATGCAAACACACACATGCACACACACACACACACACACCAACACCACCACCAAACCCCCAGCTTAAAGCCTTTGGGATGATTTGATTTGCAGTGATATCTGAAAACGGCCTCATCGTGCTAACAAGATTAAGCTGAGCTCCTGTCTGTTTCTTGCACTGAAAATTTGCTGGGTGATTAAAACTGGCTTTCTGCTGGAACTGGAGCCAGCGAATGGGATGGTTGCCAGGTAACAAGACATGACTCCTGTTTGATATAGCTACATAGGCAAAAGGCTAGCTACACAACCAAAGACCTCAAGCCCAGGCAACAAAAGATTATGTTTTCATGAAACATTGCCTTCATCAATAAGTCTGTGAGATTTTACACATTCCCAGTAAATGATATTCAGCACATTTTAAGCCACCAGAGAAGCAGTTTTGTCCACAAAAGGCAACACATAGTTGTTCTTAACTATTGTTTTGTGTGCATTTTTGCATTTTCAGATCTCAGAACGTGTGTTATTAAAATTATTTTAAAAAAATGATTGTAATGTACGGCTACACACCCCTTTGAAGAATCTCTCACTTACTCGGGGCTGTAGAAAGAAAGAATTCCATGCAATTTAGTATTCGGGAATTTTTAAGTCAGTTCAAAAATCTATTGTTATCAGCTGTAAACACGGTACTGATGCAGGCAGTCAAGTACGACCTGATGCTCCAGCTCAAACTTCCAGTTTACCAGAGGAAGGGCTGAGTATTAATCCTTCATCCCTCCTCTCTGTTTACTCAATTGGATTATGTATGCATGGGATCTCTAATGAGGATTTAAAAATGCAATTATTGCTTAAGCAAAAATGCGACTTTTTTGATAAATGTTTCTATTAGCTAATAAATGGAGAATCAACAGACTTAGAAAACTGCTTTATTCAGGGCTGAAAATTAGGCCATCAATCATCAGGAGTTTGTTAACTATTTTTTCTTTTGCTCTTTTTTTTCCATCACTGGAGGTCTCAGAATATGGAAAATGATTAAACTACCGAATGAAAGAATAAAAAATAACGGAGGACAAACTGTGCTTGATTACCCGAGTCAAAACGTTTTAAACGTGAATTGTCCATTTCTGTGGCTGAGTGGGAAATTAGGTTCAATTAAATAGTATATAAAATATGCCATAATTATCAAACACATTTATTATTTAAAAAGCCCTGACACAGGTCACTGGACCATGGTTTTCATAGGGTTAATCAGATTCATGTGAGACACAGTGCCCTGTGTCTGTAGCAGATACAGCTGCCTGAGGGTCATTGTGAAACCTAAAGCATTGTATGTTTTATTAACCCATTGATTGTGCTTTGCACTTTGAATGTTGAAAAAATGGTGTGTATATCTCTCATTGCTGAATCTATTGAACACTGAGCCTGTAACTCCCGATCAATACATTAATAGACCCTATGTGCAAGTATAAATTCACTTTATATTAGATGCTAGACATAATATGATTATATGTAATATGATTATAATATTTGTATAAAAAGCATTAGCATTACATACATAAAGAGTCAATTATTGTCATTCATCCCATCGGTTTAAATGTTTTTTGTCTACCTCGACCTTGGATGTACAAACTCATATATACCTCACAGCCATATTGACCCCAGGAGGCATTCTGCAATGAATACTGGAGTTATTCTTTAGTGAATTCATTTGCAGACCCAAGGACGCATTGCATTTGCATGATTATACAACTGTAAATCTGGAAGCAAGTGGCATCCAGACTGGTCAAACACCAACACGCTCTTCAACCTTCTTCTCCACCTTGAGCAATACACCAAAAGGACACAGGAAGACAAAATGTCTCATTAACTGAGCATTTTAGCCCACAATGCTAGTAAACAGAATCAATTTTGTTCTATTGCTTTGCGGTTATTTTTTCATTAGCCCATTGCCGCAGCTCTCAGTTCTGTAAGCACTATATGTTGGGATGACTAGATCCTTTAATCCATATGCTACTGAATGTATTTTTTCAGTTCATAAAATTTAATGATGCACACATAAACGTGAATGTATGGTCCCCCCCCCCCCCCCCAATCTTGAAATGGCACACCCACTCCGGGACTGGAAGTACATACAAAAAAAAAAAAAAATTATAGTTACAGTGTGAGTTGAGTTAAAACTTAAGTCCAAAAATAAATATATATTTAAGCCCTAGATTGATTTGAGACATTTTCATTGGAAGACACATACAGAAGGGGAGGGGATAAGAACACCATGTGACATTCAGAGCTGGGACGTTCCAGCCCTTACAGCTCTTCAAGTTCGCACCATGCTAAAAGTGGCCAGAAGTTTCTGGCTTTAGTCTCAACACAGTGTGAGCCCATGGCCACCGAGCCACCTTACAGCACAACTTCTGCTGAATTGTATTGGACTGTTTGCTATAGGAAGAGGCTGGTTTCATTCTCAGAGCTGATGGCTTTACTTCTGTGGTCTTAATTCTGCAGGCATGAAATGCAGTTCTGAAACAGCACATGGAGGAAAATCAGTCTTGAGGGAAATATCTCCCTATGTGATTACTGTAGTAACATTACCTCTAGGCCAAGGGTATCAAACTCCAGTCCTGAAGGGCTGCAGTGTCTGTAGGTGTCCATGGGTTCCTTTCAATCAGCTGCCAATTAACAGCTTGAGATCAAGGTGCGTGGACTCCAGCCAATCAAGGACCCACATTAATTGTATGTGTTGAAACCCACCAAAAACCAGCAGACACTGCGGCGCTCCAGGACAGGAGTTTGACACCCCTGCACTATACATTGATAAGGCCTTGCCTTCATGAAGCCCGGGATACAGCCCACTGCTTTGTGTTCCCACCCTGAGAATGCTGTGGAAAACCTTCATATTGCTGGAAGCACCGAGGCTGAGCTCTGGTCTCAGCAGGCTTCTGTATCCATTGTTGCCAATTTTCACATCAAAAACATTCACAAAATGTATTGGCTGTTTCCAAAATGGCCTCTCAGTCAAAAAAAGGAAGAAAATTATTCATTTCATTTTATCATATGTTAATAAAAAAAATTTCAGCTATAAGAAAATGTTATCTGCATATACAAAACCTTAATTTATGTGTTTACAGACAATTAAAAACATCTTGCTAATGTAAAAAATCCAAATCCAGATATCAATGTGCACCATGTCATGTATATGTGTGCAATGTGCCATAAGGCCAGTTTTTATCAGTGGAATCACTTTGTGGCTAGGTATGATTTCATTTTCAAATGTATTGCTATACCATTGATGTCACTGGCTCATTTTAAAAATGTGTTATATATTAATTATTTTTATTCTCCATAATTTCTATTTCCCAAGTATTCATTATTAGCTACAGTATTTTAATTCCTCCAGTTGACTGGGTAATTAATTCCAGCTGTACATATTAACAACATCAAGTTTTCATTGTAACTGAAGAACATTTCTTTTGTTATTAGCATTCAAGCATTCTCTGGTTGTGAATGGTATCTCCTTTGATCATAAAAAATAAAACATAGAGCAATCATATGCTGTGATATTGAAATATCACGTTTTCAAAATGAATGCTTTTATTCAAAACAATTCAAAAAAGCCAGGCTATACATTTATTTTTCTTTTTGTATTTCAGTCTACTGTATTTCTGTTCAAAAGCATACCTGATGGTGCATTCTCTATAGATACTCCCACAACTTCCATTTACCCTACATTAGGGAATTATAGTAATTATATCAAAAACTTGCCTTCAGCAAGTATTATTTTAAGATAAAATGGAACGTGACGGGATTAAATACTGTTGGACGACCAATGTAAGGTAATATTATTTGATGTTTTCCCAAAATGGCTGTAGTGGGCTACCACTTTACTGGGAGAAAGCTATTGGGAGCAGCCAGCATTCTCCAGAGACTGCCCCTTCACCTTACCCTCTCTCCTTTCAGCACATGTGTTCCTAAACATTATAGTAATGTGATTTAATGGCTGATTTTCAATGAGTACAATTGCTTTAATTGGAGGCTCCCAAATTGTATTTTATTTTGCTGCCGAGTTTTGAAATATAATCAGTTTTCCTAATTTTATTGCATTTCCTAATGATGCTTGCCCTAAGCAATTGTACTGTGTGTTCCTTAGCAAACAGCGCGTGTCAGCTACAGAGATTAATCTTGATTACTTTAGCCCTTGATGAAGTAGTGTACAATAGTGCTCTAATTGGGGAATATTATGGTATTAAGGACTGATAGACAGACGGTGAAATGGATGTTAGAATCCTGTAATAATTGCAATACTATTTGTGCGATTACTAGCTGTTGCTATGCGAAACATATAAACAAAGAAGGGGTACACTTGACTTAGGATTTGACTTATTTCAGACACTTTATTAGAGTGATTGGTTTGGCACAATTCATGAAATATGTATATTTATGATAGATATAATATGATGAATATTTGTTTACATAAAGATTTTATATTCAAGTGTACTTTAAGTTCTAGTATAAACTCACCCTGTAATGAATATATTCCCAAAAGTTTCAATTAGCTATTTTCTTGTAACTAGCCCATACAAGTGAATTTTAAACAAACCACTCTTATAAACAGCCTTCCCACCAGCCTATCCATTGTTACCGTTTATTTATTGCAGATATGTATGCAATTGTAATGAATAGAAATGATCTCCATCTTCATAAAATATGTTTTGCAGGGGAAAAAATGTCAAGACATTTGATTACATTTTTTACTTTTTCTAAAATCCTTGGAGTCTCTGGGAACGCTTGGTAAATACAAAGACAAAATAGCTGGTATATTATTTTGGCTGCTTCACTTAAGCCAACAAGGTTGGAAAAAGCTCTTTGGGGGGTTGTCGTACACACTGAATGCATGCACTGTATCCCTGAGCATATTCCAATTCTTTTTTTTTCTTAAAAAAAAAAAAAAACATCAACAAATTTTGTGTCGTCATGGCTGAAAAGATAAACACATAAAAGATGGGAGCATTAATCTGAGTCCGCCCCCATCAGAGGGATGTCTTCAGAGGTGTTTTATGGCAAGACAACATGTGCTGATTCCCACATTTTCTTTTGTGCTGACAGCATCTTTGATCCATCGGGGGCTTTGCTGAATCTCATTTGGAAGGTGAGGGAGACTCAACATCCCTGACGGGATGTGAGGATGGGATCTGAGGGCGGCCATGGCCGCGCAGCGTGGAGTAGGAGAGCACTGGTCAGCGCTGCACTGGCCAATACGATCACTTGGGCGGGCTCGGTGGTAAAGCTCAGCCCCCATTGTGTGTCTCGTGGAAGATGGACAGCCACACCAGGCAATGAAGCATTGAGGTCCCCAGGAAGTGTAAAAGGGTCCGATGTGGTGTGGAGTAGCCTGGCATGCCATGACGCCGGTATAGATGGTCATCTCTGTATTGCTGCCATTTCTCTGAAAGGTAAAGCAAAAACAGCAGAAATGAAGGGGTCCCCCAGCCATGAGTTAGGTGTCATGATGGAAAAATGAAAAAGGTGCCAAGGCCAGCTTTACAAGTGAAAGCTAAAGTAAACACAACCAGGGCGGTGTATTAACTACTTCCTGTTTTCTCTGGTTTTAGGGAAATCATCTTCCATGTGTATTTAGATTTTTGAAGGGATTTTTGATCATCTTTGCATGTTTTCTGTACAGGCTGAAAGCCCAACTTTGGCTATGTCTCTGACTAGTACGCAAACACCTTCATACACATATGTGGCATTGAACTAAGCAGAGTGTATGCACATCTAAAACCAAAGGCAATGAAAAAGTAAACTTCACTATGATCACTCCATAATTGCACTTGATGTCTGTCATCAATGTCTGCGTGTCTATCATTCTTGCAAGTCCTATTTCATAAAATTACAATATAATAATATGTTTGGTGTGACATATATCAAGCATTCCACATGTGTTGCACTGAAAGAATGGTGATTCTGAAAATAACTACTAGCTTTGTGGTGTCTTCTCAGAAACAGCCAGTAACCAGCCACCAAAGAAGCCATTGCAAGTGAATTGTCAAAACAGAGTGACTGAAACACACAAATGCTCTTAAATTACAACTCTCCTTGCCTCATTGCCATCATTAAATTCTGTGCCACGAAACAGCAACATCATTTCAGAAATTAAAAATATTATTTGCAAGCTAATACTCTGAGTACTGTAGCTAGTACAGTTGCTACTATAGTGCTCACAGGCCAGCATTGTGTCATTTTTCATATATTCAGATTTTGGAATTACAATCAAGTAAACATTTTTTCATGCATTCATTTGCTATTTTTATTTTCAAAATGAGCATATGACAGACAATCCAATGCCGCGCGGGACATCTATTGCCGAATACATTGCGAGCACAAAAATTACATTACAATTAATATTACATTATTGAAATTGCTCGTTTATCTTGTTGGTCTCAGCAGATTGCTTTTATTAAGTGCACGCACCGTTTTTTTTGTCCTGTTAGTAAGAGCTTGTTCTGATAAACCCCAGCTTTTCTTATTAAAGTCCGAGCAGCATATTGTAAATACAGCAGCTTGTCATAATAATGACAGAGTCGACTCCATTATGTTCTTTTCAGTTTATTTCTTTGATTTACCACCCCAGACTTTGGCCCGGGATGATCTCCAAGGCTGCTGTCAGGATGAATTTTATGTCCTTGGCTTTTGCGTCTTTCTGCAAGCCTGTCACATTCACTCAGCAGTGACTAGCATACCAGCCAAGACCTCTGGCATACTGAGTATTAATAGAATATTGATACAGCCCAAATACTGTTGTGGGATTTATTCGTTTTGTAAATCCTTGCGCTGTTTCGGTGGTACAGGAACAATTTAATTAGCAATTTTACTGCCTTGTCCTCTCATTAAATTAATTATTAATTAGGCAAAAAATATAGACTTGTTTAATACTTTAATTACGGGGGAGCTTTATGGTCATCAGAGTTCAGCTGGTCAAGGATATTTGGGAAGCTTGTGAGGTGGCTGCTCTGCTCTTTCCTCACTGCACTTATACACTTACATAAGCCACGTATGCAAGTACCTTCTTGTGGACATTTTTTTCTTAATTGAAGATAGTTGAAAAACAACGGGAGCAAAAAAAAAAAGAAAAGAAAAAAAGCATTTGCACAACCATGGCAGTACTGGGAAGAGAGCCAGCCTTTTTTGCATGCTATTATTATTTTTCTTTTTTTAAAACTCCTTTAGCTATTGCAGAAAACTAGTTCTGGCTTGAGCCCTCCTCATTTTTACAGGATATGCTGGGTGCTACTGTGCTTGACTTACGTTCCCTTTCTTGACTGGATTTGTTTTCATTTCAGCATCACTGAACAAGAAAAACAAACAAAAACAAAAAGCATTAATTAACACATGCTCTCTTGTGTTAGGTGCTAAATCATAATATCTGTGTATGAGGTGACGATGAACAGGTGCCTGAATCTTGAAAAAGCATGGAAAAAACTAAAGTGGAGAAATTCAAACCTTAGGGAGCCAACAAGGGAGGTCCATGATTGCATTGAGATATATAATAATAATAATAATAATAATAATAACAACAACAACAACAACAACAACAATTATTATAATAGTAATAATAATCTGTCTGCATCTATTTTCCATGAAACACTATGCTTGGCCAACAAACACAATAATACAAGCACAGCTAAATCATAGTAGTGGAGGAATTCAGATAATGGCATGTTTTCCAAAGGGAGTTACACTGTTCACTTTTCCTAGTGTAGTGTATGGCTTTAGACATAATGTTTTTAGATTGAGGCAGCCAATCAATGCCAAATATTCCTTTGGAAAAAAAGGGAAAGTAAATGCAAATGTGACGATAGGTTCATTGATTTTGATATTTACATAATTATCAACAATGCCGCTGTATATTGGAGTGTGGAGATAGATGATTCATTATCTGGAAAAAACACATGGGAGTGTGATAAACTAATTAATTTCCTTTGATAGCATTTTGGTTTTTGTTAAGAGCTGGATTACGTCAATAATACATTGTTTATTGAGAGAAATTATTACCAACTCATTGAGTTGTGCATTGCTAAGTCAATAATATTGCTTATGCATACAATGTTTGGTTCTCCATTAAAATACAGTATATCGTGAAAACACGCCATTCTTAACAGTTTATGTAACACATAGTTGAATGCTTACATACAACAGTTATGCAGCTTTTCATATATTCAAAGGCATAAAACCCCTAAGACAATGTCATCTTGAAACATCTGCAACGGTCATTTGAGCACTCATCAGAATCCCTAGTCTTCCATGAAAGAAATAATCAAAAGTCTCTCCTTCCTGGATGCCGAAATTTCCAGCTTGTTCACTGTTTCCCTCCAACTTCTGAGGAATCTTTTGCGTGGCCAGAATTAACATTTTTCTGTTTTTTTATATGCATGGTCAGCCATGCACATCCAACATACTGTAAGAGTAATACATTAATCTAACTAATAAAACTCCAGGTTACATTTTCCATTCATTTTCTTTGAGATGGGTGAACTTAAGGGTATTTTTGAATAAAACTCAAAAATATAAGTTTGATAGAAAGACTTAAAACTGATTGCAGCAGAATTGAAATCATTATAAAACAATTGTTATAAAATGAATTTGAATAAATGTCATTGGAGCAAAATGGACACATTTATAAATATTTAACTAAACTTGATAAAATTGAGTACAGCTTAAGGGAAATGCACCAGATAATTAAATTGCATGAACTGTGTTAAATTAAAATGTTTAATTTTGGGCAACTCTGCTTTCTTGTGTTAGTGAAGTTGAAACTGCATTGAGCACGCAGCAAGATAGGGGAGCACAAACTACACATTGCAGCGATGGACCCAAGGCAGCTTTTTATTGTATGCAGAGCAAGTTTGACTCAAGCTGTGTAAAATGCCTGAAGGCCATTTTCCATGCTCAAAATTCTGTCTACAGTTGCACATTGTAAACACACACAAAGCATTTCCGGTACTACTACTGTGACATCATAGAACAATAAGGATGTAAGCCCTTCAGTGGCTAACTAGCTAGCTCATTTTGATAGCCACCACTGCAGTATGCATTTTCTTTTCCAATGACAGAAACAAATCCAGTGTTTGTTTTCCTCCATGGGGATTGTTCTTCTTCACATAGAACTGGACAAAACTAACTTAATGTTCTTCATTTAAAAACAAACTTGCATAACCTACTGCAGATGAGCAGTACTATGGTAACGTTAGATGACAAATTATAATTTGACTCGTGCACTCATCATCTTAGAGTGACTTTTTGGGCATGCCTCATTAATACAAATGTGTTCGATTTTATTCACTGGCATGCACCATTCATTCTGTGGTGCAAAGTGCCATGGACAAGACTTGCAATAAGTCCACACAATGAATGAATAAAATCCAAGTTAAGCATGGCATAAGCCAGGTTCATGGGAGCTGTGATATAAGCATTTTCATTGAGTTTATTGCATACAGTTTATCATCCTGTTCTCATTTGTTAAATAAAATGATTGACTGTAAAAAGAATTCCTTTAAGTTTGATATTTTTGAGTAGTTAAATTATGATGAAAATGAATTTATCAGAGGAAATTGTTCATATAGAGTATGTGTAGCCATGAAACCACTGAAGGACTTTTTACACTGCAGGGGAAATGGGTGTGTGTCAATGTTTTTACATCCACAGGTGCCACTGTACTACCATGGATAAAGTGATATGGGTGAGCCACACGAATGCAATTAAACTGCAAGATGCCAACAGAAAATGTGACTGTGTTTGCAGTGGGCACCTCAAAATGGGATGGAATTTTTAATAAGCTAATATAAAATAATGTGGAAAGAATATCTCACTTGGCTATGTGAGCCAATACACAATAATATGTCCAGTGTCAATTCAACTCTAACAGTGTTAATTCAACACTTGAATTGACAGATAATATTTGGAATGTGGGACCAGATGGATTAACACTGTCAGAGTAGAATTAACAGTGGACATCTTACTGTGAAGATAACAAACGTGTAAGACAAGTGAGAGATATTTTTGTCTTTAAGAATATCGAATGTGTATGCAATAGCGACACAAAACACATACACATACATATGGCCTCACAAATATCGATGCTGTAGCTCTCTACTGAATTCTATTTTACACAGAACTTTGACGACTCATTTTCTTTGGACAAGAGCGACTTTCTTCCGGAGTACTTGGATATAATTGGCACACTATTAACCATGTGCAAGTTCTCTGACTGATGCTATCCAAAACTATTTTCAATAATTGATTCTGTACTTTAATTGAACAGTATGAGTGAATGTCATAGCTCATTACTTTACTCATTAGTTAATTATCGAAGAAGTAGGACAAGTCAATAAAACGGAGGGCAGTAAATTCCGGTGCTAATTAGCGGCATTTCCTCAGAGACATATTTAAAGGCAGATTAGTTACCTGAATGTCCCCAGACAGCACGGGTGGAAAGAACAAGCCAGAGCAAGTTAAGGTTAGCAGCCTGCCATTATTAAGGCATGACTTATAATCACAGCACTGTTATGTAACCCCGGATAAGAGAGCGGGCACAAGTGAAATGTCAGGCTAAGCTGTTTATGGCTCATAAACAATGATATAAAAAAGCCTTTGAGTACATGGCACGGGATTTAATAAAAGCTAGGAAAATAAAGATGGGGTGGCAAAAAATAAAATTCATAAAAATCTTGGACTAGCAAACAAATTCACAGTTAAGTCCAAACATTTATATTTATGTTTATGCATCATTTTTTCTACATTCAATTCATTATGTGTTTGTTTGTCTGACTAGAATAAAATAAAAATTTAAAAATCTATATATTGTACAGCTATCTCAGTGCAAAATGAGCCCTGTTGAAAAAGGTGGCCACATTTGGACAAGCTGTTGACGGACGCATTTGGCCTGCGCGAGGGGGTTCGTCAAGCGGCGTCATGCGGGCACCAACACGCTGCATTTGGGGGGCGGGGGGGGGGAGGGTTCCGGGACGGAGGTCGCCGCTTTTGAGATGCAAATCGTCCAATGAGATCATAAACACCTGACATCGACTGCGACCGCGCCGTTTATCCCTTTTAATTGCTCCCCTCGCCTTTATTTCTCTCTCCGACGAGCAGGAGAACCACTCAGCTGTTTTCGGGGCCCGCATTATCACTTTTTCACTCAAATGGATCCGACGGGCCAAGTTTTCCCGAGCCCTTTTGCTGCGGGGGCCCAGGGGAGGAAGTGACAGAAGGCGGCTTTTATTTACCTTAGCGGCCGCACCGTGTCATCTGCTTAATCATGTGGCTAATCGACAACACTGTCTCCCCTCTCACACTGGGCTGGACAATAACAGCTCATTCATATTTAATACAATGGAGTGTTTAAGTCATTGCACGCGTTTGCGGGGGGATATTGTGTTTCATTGTTGAAATTCTCCTTGGAGACTTTGCTAGCCGTCTAAACAAGCATATGCTTGCACTTCTGGTGTTAAGCAGACCCATGCAGCTGGACTAGTGGGATGTATCAAAGAATTAATTCACATGATTAATTCAAATGGTTAATTCAGCATTATGGAGGTTTCAGATATAAAATTACCAAGACAAATATGTACTCCACTGAATAATAAATGACGGGTGAATTTAATTATGCAGCACAGTGTACAATAGGAGTTCTTTATTCCAGTCTATAATCTCTTTTGAGCCTTAACAACAAGTGCACGGTGTCAAATTCTAAGTAGCGTATGCCGCCATGTTTGTAACCATTGTTAAAAAAACAAAAAAACAAAAAAAAAACAGTGGATACTGGAAGCAGGGTATCATTGTGGCTACAGTATTTCAGATTGAATTTAAATACATTTTCTTCACCTCAACTTCCATTTTGCACAATTTGCTATCTGCACTTAAACACTACAGTATACTATTGTCTGTGATGATGTACTGCTTTAAAAAGTACAAACAAGTCAACAATTCAGTAATGTGCTACTGACGTTTCTTCCCTGGATCTTTTAACTAAACGATGAGGACAAGGTCGTTAAGACACTGAAAGGTTCATTTCATTGTTACGAGCAGATGAGTGAATTAATCATAAGGGATGCCGTTTAATGACACACTCGCCTCGCTGATTGTGTTCTTGTTAATTACGATTGTTAACTACAGAGCACCTCTGAAGGTCCTTTTGGTATTTGATCTGAACTCCCTTCTCCTAAACATGCATGCTTTATTCTCTGTCCTTGAGTGAAACTAAATGATAGGTGAAAGACACAGGGGTGCAGCGTGTTTTTTTCTCAAACATTATGCGACGAGAGGAGGTTTGATACTTGTTTGCATGTTTCGTTAGCTTTACAAAAAATGGCCATGAAAGCATGGTTATCCTCAGCACTGGTACTCTACTGCCCTGCGTCTTCTGAGCAAGAAAAAAAGACAGTTGTTGGTACCAGGACAATGTGGCCATCTCAGTTTCCCTTCTTTTTTTGCAAATTAGTTGGTGTCCAACAGGAGTGTTTGATTATGTGGTGGGGCTCCAGTTCTTTTAATATTGGGGTCTTAGGGGCAGGCAAAGGTCATAGTGGACACTTCCTTCTGTTCAAAGAGTAATTCATCAGAATCAGGTTGCCACAGAAACAATTGGAACCAATCAGGAGAACAGCCTGGGGTGATGGGAATCTGGGTGTTACTCTTAACACTTAAGAATCAGGAACAGATAATCTCTTAAGAGCTTTATGGTTATTAGCGCATTTGCCAGGTTGAGATGTTTTAAATCTTGGTGCGGAAGGGTTAAGTCTTGAGAATTTTGTATTTATAATATAAACCTAATTTTGCTTTTGTCAATACTTGCTAAGTTCAGAACATGAATAAGAATCCATCTTGTGTTTTCCACTATTTTCAGAACAGATTTATGTTAACATTTTGCATTCATCCTTTATAAATAATATGATTTGAGTTGAAGGTTTATCTTTTCAAGATCAGAAAATGTGTCATGTTCAAAAGACCAGACAATAAAAAATATTTTTCAGAGCCTTAAAGCAATGAGAAATAATTTAATTTTTGGTTGATTAAATGCTTCATTGATTTATCTATTTGTGTTTTAAAAAGCAAAGAAAATTATTTTATGGAACTTATAAATGTTTTCTTTTTTAAATAATGAATAAAAGGAATACATTCATGTGCTTCTGAAAAATGAAAAAATAAAAACTACGCAGCCTTGTTTTTCAGGAGTTAATTTTAATGCCAGTGATAACATGAGACATTCTCTCTACTAACACTAAAGACTGACAATCGCATAAGTAAATGTAGCTTTTTTAGTCTTATTCCATCATTTCCCTTCTCTTTCAGATTGTACTTATCAACATCTCAGAACAATCTAGATTGGCAGAAGGCACAATCGCAAGTGTGAAACACTTTCCCAGCATGTGCATTTTGGCACACCTTTGATGTGGTCGATACGTCTTCATCTCACTTTTCTATATCGTTCTCATTTCCTCCGAGTCATTTCCAATAATGCCAAAATTTTTCACTTTGATTTTTCTTTAAACGTAGAAGAGGGCTTAAAGAAAATCCTGAAAAGGCCTTTTAAAATGGAATGGGACCAGCAGAGTTATTTGCTGGATTTCTTCTTTTTTTTCTACTCTGCTTTACAATCTCATTAAAGCAATCTTTTGTTTTGCCACTTTATAAGCTGTGATCTCTGGCTTAGGACAAGTCAAGAGGGCAGGACAGTTTGAAAAAGCCCCTTTGCCACAAAGAAGCTGTTTGTCCTCCGACAAAATAAGCCTCCCTTTTTTAGCCCTCGACAAAAAGAGCAGGAAAGGTCATCCACTACCAAGATATCGTGAGAACTTAATGAAAGTTTTATAACTCTTGAAATGTTTATGACCCCCCTGTACTCACCAGCTTGACTCTCCAATTAATGAAAGATTCTGAGGGGCACATCAACTGCAGCTGGACGGCAGCCAGACCGGCCAGCTCTAATCTTAATGCTGTGGCACTTCCTCTTTCCACAGGCACTTTTATATTTCATATCACCAGCATGTTGGGGGTACTTCTCCTGCGAACACATTTCCCCTCTCATTACTTGCTGTAATTCAGAGCTTGACTCTTGATACTGAACTTGATGAATTGAAGATTGCTTTCTCAGTGGACACATTTTTCAGCATTACCAGTTGTTTTCAGAATGAAATCTATGCATAGGTAATTTTTCAAAAACAAGCTGTACTGTATGAAAATAACCATTAACTCCCATTTATAACCATATTCCAGGCAGCAAGATATATATATATATATATATAAAATTTATTTATTTATTTATTTATTTTGTTAAGTTTCTGAATTTCTGTGAAAATATTGTGGAAAATCAAAACAATAAAGACAACCATTTCAACAGGCCCAGTCTACAACATTTGACACTACCTCCACCACTAAAATTAATTTTACCACAAGAAATCTCTGCACATGATAGTGGTTATAGAAATTCAACTTGAGTGAACACTTGTCTTTCCTCTGTAGACCTGTCGTACTGTGTTGCAAGGAAATCAGAATGCATCTGAAACAAATGACAAAATATATTGCCTAAGGCCTTTTCTTTTAATGGTTATGACGGGAAACTATTGCTGTCCACAAAATATGATAAAACCCCTGCCATAATAGGATTCATAAACATGCCTAAATACAATTTGTTGAAATGTATTTCAGGAAAAGACAATCATTTACAACTTCTGAGGGGGATTTGGAATAAGTATGTTTGTATGCAAATCCGCAACACGTTTTATGTACTCTGCTCCTGCAGTTCATGAAAGCGCATTAGATTTATGGCAGTGCATGTGCATAATTGTGGAATGGAGGGGGGAGGGGGGGGGGATGAAGAAACATTTTGGATTTATAGAAAGACCTTTTTGGAGCTTTGATTACAGTGAAATGAGTTCCGCTTTCATGCCTGTGACATTGAAAACAATCCGATTGCTTTAACTATAAGTGTTCATCAGTTCGGTCCTGGATTGCATTGGCATGGGAGCGAGCCAGCTCCTATGGGCTAACACATTCAGCTGGCACTGACACAGTTCTGAGGGAAGAGGGGGAACAAAAGATTCTGTAAAAGCCCCCCATATCCAGAAATTCTGAAAAGGTTTCAACAAAATTTAATGTAAGATATTTTATTTTTTGTGCACGGGACACATTTTTTGTGTGTAAAACTGAAAAAGAAAGGTTGCACACTCTTTGCTCCGTTTTTGTACATCATAGATATGAGAGACTCGCTTATTTAAGATGGTGGTTTCTTCATAGCGTATTCTTGAAGGGTTGTCTGGGTGCCACACTATGAAATATCCAGTCATTCTGTATGATCGTTACTTTCTGGTAAATTCTTGAACAAAAATTTCATTTATTTTATTTTTGTACATCACAGCACGGCACAAAATTGAATTGAATACAAGTAACTGTTTTTTTTTCTTCTATTAAATTTAGGAAAAAACGGTAGTTGTTAAAACTGAGTGTTGTCTGTAATAAAAATGTAATAAAATATATGCAATAAAAATATATAATGATGGATGAACGTAGCCAGATCACTCACATGCAGTTCAATTTTTAAACTGATATTTTGGATGTATACCCACTGGCTAAGTAGTAATACTGGTGAATATTGCATACTGTTTCCTTTTATGGTCTGGTCATTTTTAAGACTGTATTTAATTACCCAGTAAAGAATATCCCAAATGTGGGCAGAGCTCTGTAAAAGCATTACAGTTTTCCAAAAAACTGTATCGCCAAAGGTTATAAGTCAACCTTATGTAAACACATCTCAGAGCATTTTATCTAATAAAACTGCATTTACAAATGAATTTATACCCAATAAAGTGAGCAGACACACCTGCTTCACAGGCCCTGGAAAAATGCTATGTATGTTTGGAAATTTTACCACAACATATTTTTGAAATGTGGTATGGATTTGGGGCGTCTGTAGCAGTGGTTCTCCGTGCCCTGATCCCTCCCGCTGAGAGGGAAGCGGGTGACCCCCGATCATGGCTCGGAATGAGAGTTCAAAGGCGCTCCCTGCAGCTTGTATAAACCACACTCAATTGGCACAAAAGGAAACTCAATTTGCAGGGAGCTACGCTATATACTTTTTACAGAGGAACTTCAGTCATTAGACCACTTATTCCCTCTCACTCAAAGGCCGGAGCTGAGCGACGGGACACTGCTCACTCCCTCCACAAAATCGGGGGCACCTAAAATCCTAATGAGAGCTTGGTTCCTGTGCTATTAGCCAACAATGTTCGCTCCAAAGCAGGGGGATGCATTTAACCCTTCCTCAACAAAATCTGCTTAGAATATGTAATCCTATCTAGTATGCATATGCTGGTCTTCAGGCGTGGTGTGCTGGAAAAACAGCCAAAGATGCTGTATCAAATTAAACAAACATGCAAAACAGTGCTTGGACTGAAATCAGTCCACAGCCAAGAAAATGATATTAAACTGAGCATTCTGAAAATCTACTTTAAGGCTGTCATATTCAGTTTATTTAAATGGGATTTGCAAACAAAGACAGCTACCAATGTGATACAAATAAATCTAAGAATTGATTTAGTAACAAAACGTCCTCCCTCTTGATTCAATGTACCTTCATCTGCATCTAATACACAGCAGCTGCAATCCAATTTTTTAAAGTGTCTTCAAGAAGTACAAAATATTTTTCTTGCTGTTAGCATAGCAGACTATTATTTTACTATTATCACAAATGCATGTTTTCATCAGTGTATGCATTCATCTATTAAATTGCTTGGAAATAGATAATTTGACAATTATTTTTTAAGTAGTGCAATTTAATTACAATCCAAGTCCAATCCAAATGAATCCCAGAACATGTGATGCCATCCATACACTAGAACGCCATCCATGCAGTGGCATTATTAAGATTCTACAGTATATTGTATGACTGTTGACTGTGTATGACTGTGACCTGTCCAGAAAACTTGATCTCCACACAACGCAATTACAGCATATTCATCAGTGCCCTTGTTCTTCACTTTGGAAAATTACAGAGTGTTACAGAAGCTTTTTTTCATTTAAGGCCAACCTTGGCAGTCAATTTCTCTTCCACTCAATCAAATATGTGATTAGCTGCTCACGTTGCAGTGCCAGAGCTTCTCATATCAAATCATCCATAAAACATGATACAAATCACTTTAAATCTGTCTCACCTTAATTATATACACAACTGTTTATAAAATATCCAGCAAAATAAGCCCTTAATCATTCAGTTATCCAAAGCTAAACTGTGCTTGCTCTCTGCCTCATGTGCAAGTAGCATAATCTCACTTTGATCCATGTGCATCCTGTTCAGACCCTTTCCTCTATGTTCAAAAGAGTTACCCAATTCAAATAAATAACTGTCAGACCAAACATGGTGTGTGTATTCTGTCAAACTGCAAAGACGCTTTTTACATAATTTTGGACTGGATTCAATCAATGTTTTTCTTCTGCAGAAACACATTTTGTTGAGTTTAGATCGGTGATGACTGAACTCTCCAATATGCCTTTAACTGTGAATTGGAATTAGTAAAAATTTTTTAAATTTAATTCATATCATTCATATTTGTGAATATTTTTTTTTCTTCTCAGAACCCAACTAATTTAGCAAAGTCCACAGAATGAAAATCCCATGTAAAATTATTTAAGATGCCAATCAAACTTTCTACCACTGGAGATAAAGTTATAGGTTACAATGTGAGCTACTTGGGCACATGTAGGGATGAATCTTAAAGGTGTTTTTTTTTCACTCATTAAATTTACAGGTTGGTTATATGCTATACTGTTTTAGTTACATTCTTTATCGTATCAATGATCTTCTGTCCATAGCAATTTCATATCCCCCGAATTACTGTATGAGCTACTATGCAATTCCCTGCAATACAGATCCTAGTTGATAGTCAAACTGGCAATATGAACGTACTGAAAAACTTATTTTGGATTTTACGCAAGGACAATATTTTTCCCTGGCACCACTTGTCTTATTTGGGTTCACTGTAAGGGAACTGAAATGGGTTAAGGAAGAACAAATTGTTTCATTTATAAAACTCACACCCTTTTATATGGTATTTGCACCCGTGCAAAGGCCCGTAAAGAAGATGATGTCGTTTAAATCCAATCAGGTGCCAAACAGCCATGATCACCTCTGCATGACAGCACATGCCTTTTGTCTACAATCCATAAAGAAGGTCTATTATTTATATTCTATGAGAATCATGCCATGTGGCCTGTGCTACATTTTTTAAGTAATAAAGGTGACACTGCCCAGGAAAATTAATTTTGTGAGAATGTAAATTTTATTTGAATTATTACAGTTGTTTTGTTGAAAAATGATTAAAACTATGTTGATTTGGGATGCTATAATTGGAATGTAGCATACGGTAATGGTAAGCTAAGAGGCTTCTTGAGGCATTCTATATTCAGTCCTCTACTTTTTGCTCTGCTTTTCATATTCCATTTATAACAATGGCATATGACAAAAGCCTGCCAAAGCCTATCGGTCAAGACTTCATTTTAACTCATGATTACTATATTTTGCTTGATCATATTTATGTATTTATTTATTTGCTTGTTTGTGTGTAATGGTAGGTTGTTCCCTGGCCTTGCATGACTACATCCAGACACAGACTGACCCTGAGTCTTGAAACCATGGTGTCAGTACAAGCCCGTAACAAGTAACAGACTGTGTTCAAAGGATGTCATAACACTGCTTATTGTTATGTGAATCGGGCTTTTATTCCAAGATGCTACACGTAAGTGACTTCATAAATGTAAAGCTGTAGCTGTGGCCTGATAACCTCATACATTTAAATAAAACATATTGTTCTAAGCACAATTTGTGCACATTAAATGTGAATATAAAGTCTATGTATAGTATTCTGGCCAATCTCCTTTATTTTTCCAGTGACCTTCCTTCATTAGCGATGAACTTATGATGAACCTTTTTGGTCAAGCCAATGCAAGTCCTCATTTGCCCCCCTTTTGTTTCCTATGCATGTTACTCCTCTCTTTCGTTACATGAAATAGTAATGGCAGTGCATATTATCTGATGTCCCTGAACATTGCCATATAATGAGATGTGTCCCCAATGGGTTGCCGAGATGTCACCACTAACAAATTCCCCAACCCTGCGTACAATTAGCTTGTAAAAGGAGTGATCATACGTTAAATCAGCACTGGAGAAGATGGATGGGGCTAAACACAAGAAAACCTTCCCACAGTAGTTACTTGGTAGAAGGAAAAGGGGGAAAAAACCTGCTTTTCTGTCAACATTATTTCCCAGGAAGAAAATATGGACAGGTTACCTTTATGGTAACATTATTCCTGACTGGCTGGTGGCAGGATTTCATTACACCTCAGCTAATGTTGAAATATTTTCTGCAAAATGTCAGCATATGTAAATGAAGCCAAAGCTTCGCTCGTGTGTCATGTTTTGTTTAAAGTTGTTGCAACCTTTCCCATTCCTCCCTCTCTCCATCACTCAAATCCCCCACCTTCCTTTTATTTTCCTCAAGAAAAAAAGCATCCCTCTCCTTTTCCATGAAAATGAGTGAATCTATCAGTAAAATAATAATAATATTAATAAAAAAAGATCAATCAATCATAAAGTACCTCAAAAAGAGGTACTTTATGAGTATGTTACACAGACAGAATGTTACTGTGATGCCAACATACTGATACTGATGTGCTATTGCCAAAGATGGCAAAGATGCAGACCTTAGAATGGTAAAAAAAAACAAAAAACAAACAAACAACAAAAAAAAAATGGTTGTGACAGAATGACAGTATAAGAAGTTAATAAACAAAACATGACATTAAAACAATTGATAAGAATGCAAAAATTGCATTTCAGTTCAAAATTGCAATCTGAATGAAATAATGGCATTATGCCAAAGGCAAAAACAAATAAAAGTGACCAATTAGTTTAAACAGAGCTATGGGTAATAGGATTGATTAAAAAATTAATGAATAAACAAAGGCCAAGAGGCAACATTGTTTAATACTGATAATATGAGGACAATTTCAATTCAATCTAAATGTCAAATAAACAATTCAATCATAACATGACACTGAATTGGTAGATTCAGATGGACAACTAATTATTCCAGTTAGACGCAGGATGGATAGTACTGCCAAAGTAAGTTTCCACAGAAAAATCCTATCAAATGTGTCCTTTTTTTGGGTGCATGTTACTTGCTTTAAACCGTGGACTAAAAAACCTCTGAGATCTTTGAGCGACACTGAAAAACTCCTTGGAGGAACCAGACCCCAAAGAATGGACATCTGATCTGTGAGCATGAGCACAATTAATCAATGTTATGATGGGCTTCTATGAAATCCATAATCTCCCTATCTGAGTTGTGGAGTTGTTATTGGAATACTCAACTGGATGCACAACTAGATTCATTTAACCACAGAGGGTTGAAAGAATGAAACAGATCACATAAGCAGTCCACAATAACATATGTGCTTGTTTCCAATAGGACAACTAATGTTGTCCTATTGGACAACTAAGCAAGGTGATTAACTACACCAGATTAGCAGGTGATAATACAGTCTATTTCGGTGGCCTTCCTAGCAGAATGTTACCTAAAGCATTAAGTGGTTCATGTCAGTGAACACATAAGTGACCGTGTGATCATCAGTTCACCTCTGTCTCACCAGAAGTAGCAAATTCCTTTGATAATGTCCCTGTGCCAGAAGAGAGGGCCAGTTAAACCTATTAATTAGTTCATTTAAATGTGCTTTATTTTTACTACCTCTTAGCTTATATTACTGCAGGACTATAACATTAGCATTTTTTTTTTAAACTCCTGTTATATTCAAGTCTGTGTTTCAGATGACCCACCTGCACTGTATAATCATACGAATAATAAAAATGCCATTTGGTCAGCAACTGTTAAACTGTTCATATCTGCTGCTAAGCAGGTATAGCACTGTGAAGAATAGCCGACAAAATGGCATTTATATATATTGTTATAATTGTGTTATTGTGACTATTATTGTTATTACCATTAGTGTTACTACCGGTTGTGATGGTACAGTATAAGCGATAATAACATATTTCAGGGAAATAGCCATAACAAATGGATGCTTTTAATTTTCAGACATCACACAGAACAGATTAATAGAAAAAACAGGACAGAATGTGCTTTTGAGTGTTTTTATCCAGTCAATTCACCACAACATAAAATCTATGGTTTGGATGCATCACATCCAGGCGTCAATTCATGCATTTTTAAAAATGATGTTCCATTAGAGACACCAAGTCTGTTTTCGCACTGGATTTCATTAGGAAGAATTGTTTAAGCTGTCAGTGGCCAAATGCTTAGGGAGAAAAATTTGATAAGTTTTGAAGTATTGCAGATGGTTAAACAGTTTGATTAACAGATTGAGATCCAATGGTGTTTCTTCTAATTAGGTTATTATAGCAAACACCCCTGTGGAGAGAACACTCAGGAAGAAGGTTCGGAGGGGGAAGGGGTGGATTTGAATACCAGCAGATGCGATTTAGAAGTGTGAATCTGTGGCTTAGACAGTTTATAGACAATTATGTATGGTATTTGAGAAGATGCAAAATAACAAGAAACAAAGCAGTCAAAAAGTGTTTTACTGTAATCACACCAACTAGTAAACAAGCTGTGGAGACTGTGATTCTCTCAATATATGCAGAATGTAAGGGTTAGGCCCACAAAATATTTCACCACCTATAGTTTGAAGTTGAAATGGGGACAAGGATGTCCTCTGTTTGCTCAGTTTTTATTCTGTCGCCGGTCAGACACGTTGCATTGCACAACATAAAAAGAAATGAAATACTTTTTTTCTGGCCAGCGGTTTTCAAATTAGGAACCAGAGCAGCAAAGCATTACTGTGAGTTTTCATTCAGAGCCAGAATGCAAATATGTCATCATGTTTCCCATTAAGTGCACACTGATGTCCACTACAGAATATCAGCCAATCACAAGTGCATGCTTAAGTACTCATCACACAATAAGAGCAGTGAAGCCAAGTGAAGTGTGATTTTCAACCATGGCTACTCAGCTACCATTTTATAGTTATCCACAAAAGAACACTATGAGCCCTTTTATACGTTGTTTTTTAAAATGGATCACAAGACTCTGATATACGAGGTATGGAAATTCATAAAATACATTCCCTAAAAAAAACTTTACAAAACTTTTTCTTTGCTCATAATATCATCTTCCACCCGTCTGATATAATTACATTCAGCAAAAATGTATGCCATAATACAGAAAATCTAGTTAAGGAAAGAAGTAGTGTGTTTGAAGAAGCCTCTAAAATCTGCATGCAAATGCATAATAATCACACATTTACAATATTGCAATGATCAAAAAATACCTTGAATTAAATTACCATGTGGGGAAATAATCATAATGTTATTGGAAACTCAATTACCGAGGCAACCCATGTCTGGAAATTAGCAGGACTTAGCCAAGGCAAGTCAGCCCCGAATTCATCAAATTTCGATTATCACAATATTACATGTTCACTTTGATTCTGTCCAAAGACAAACATCCTCACTCACTGCTATATACTCACTGCATTTGTATTATTCATGAACAACGCTCTGATCTATTATACATACAAAACTGATTCTATGCCGCTTGCCGCGGGCTACAAGGCAGAGACACAGAATTAATTTTATTATATACACATGCATGATAATTGTGTACGATTCGGTCAAATATCAAGCTACTTTCCCGCGTGTGATTAGCGTTGTTGCTGCTCTTACTCTGTCATTGTTATTGCAGTCTTACCACAAGGAGGAAGGTGAGAATTTCATTTCTCAGAGAACTTTCTGATGCTTGTGAAGACTATTGAAGTCAAATGAAGCCTGTTTCCTATATGCGTAGTTCCCTTTAATAACAGTTACACACATGAAGAATGCATGAATAAATGAAGCACTGTTCTGCAAGGTATGAGACAGCATTGAGATATTTTTGTTTTGATTGTTTTGTTTTGTTTTTTGATGAAAAAACAGCTGGGCATCCATTGTTGTACATGTTTTGCAATGCAGAATTGAGTAAAAAGGTAAAAATACTGGGTGAAAATTTGGCAAATTTATGGGCATTGTAATAGTAACTGTAAAATATTCATAAGAAGATCTGCAACTCGGCACATGGGGGCATTTATGTATTTGGCAGATACCTGAATCCAGTGTGGGAGAGTACACATGCAGAAAACAAAGGGAAAGCAAGCCAACCCAAATAACCAGTGGCACAATGCAAGACTACACGTGACACAAACACAACAGACATGCTGAAATGTGTCAGTCTTGCAGGGGCTTCCTCCAGCCGAGTGCAGTGTCGAGGTAGCAGAACATCCTATGTCAGGTGTGCTGTGCGTTCTTAATTGCTTTAATTAAAAACCTCACATTTGCCAGCGCTATGTGCACACGTCAACTGTGTGAGCCTCGGCTCTTTTCCTCACTGGCACATGTGGCTCTTTCCCCTGAACCAGCGACACCAGTGAGCAGCAGTCTCAGAAACTTCAATCCCACATTATCAGGGGAGCACACATTGCCTCTCACAAGGGTTTAATTTATTTGTGCCTGTTTCAGACAAAGATTAAAGTTTCATTGGCAGTGACTGGCAGCTCCCAAGTTTTGACTAATTCTCCTTATCAGGGGTCCTTACTGCGGCGCTGAGGGCGATGTGAGTGCTGTGTGTGGTAAAGGTGCCCAGTCACACACACAGATGCGCTCATTCACGCACACACACACACACATGCACATACATACTCGCACACACACACACACACACACGTACGCGCACGCACACACACACACATGCGCGCACACGCACGCACACGCACGCACACACACAGACATGCACACACACTGGCATAATCCCTAGTTTTTCAGCTGGCCAATATGACGGATACCTGGAACTTTTGGGTTTTTATGTTCTCTGTCTGGTAAATTTCCAAATCCAGGGCTCTGCATGTAATCAGCGAAACATTCACTTCTTAATACGGTATGTGTGCCGAAGACACCGGTGAATTTTAATTTACAAAAAATAGAGGGGATGTATATTCAATTAAAATAAACTTCACACTAGTTTTTAACTGTTAAAAAAATTGTGCTACAATTGCCCAAAGCTATTTACCTAAAGTAACAAAAAATAAAATAAAATAAAACTGTAATTTAGGTCAGGGTAAAAGGCCATGGTATAAAAGCTAGTTTAAGACTTGCATTCATATACAAATCACATTTATGCATCCTGGGTCAAAGCAGAGTATAACCATGAACCAAATGAATTTTTTGGTGGATCATATTTATATGACATAGAGAAATAAAACATTTCAGATCTGCAGCATTAGCGGCAGCTATTAAAAGCTGTGGTTAATTTGAAGTGCCCCATTTACCCAAGCAGAGATGTGCATGAGATATGGTTCTTTTGCTCGTAAATAATGGCTCTAATCAGCAGCAGTATTACAATAACATGGTCCAGAAACTTTCTGCCTCAGATTAGCCTGTTCTCAAGGGAGCTGACGTAGCCTACAGAGCCAAACCCTCCAGATTTTCCTGCGAACGCTTGTACACGCATGCGCCTGGAACCTGTATGTTTCTGCAAGTATGTGCACATGCACACCTAACACATATGCCCACATACATGTACACATGGCATGCGCACGTAAACATGCATGTCTTGTCTGCATGTTGCACATATGACAACGCTCTTGCACGCAGATACACACACAGATACACAGGTATGGCTTTAAACACACATACCCATAAGCATACAGATACACTCACACAAAATTTGTCTAAAGTGTGGTCATGGCTGATAAATGCAATATATTATAAAAATTTGCTGAAATTCATTATTCAGCACCACTGATAAATTCCTTCTATTTTAAATACAGCGCCTCATTTTTGGATTAAGCAAAAAATTATGAATAAATTGAAGCCCCAGAAACCTAAATATACAAAGAGGAAAATACAAAGCTTCATGTTTTTATTTGTGCCGTGAGAAAATTCACGGCCGAAAGAAGTGAAACTTGTGGGAATACGCATGGAGCCATTGAGACGCAGAGGAGAACAAGGTTACCGCCGGTTTAACACGTATAAAACCAGTTTCTCACCTGTCACAGCAAATCTGGGATTATGCCAAACTGTGAGGCAGTGTGCTGCTAGCCCAGCTGGGGCCAACATGCCTTCCTAATGCAAATAATGTGCTAACGCTCGGTCCCCAAACATATTACGCGCCGCGCGGTGAAACCTGCCCGTGCAGGCTACCTGCGGGACGGGAATTAGAAAACGCCGTCCCTCCGAGATGGGACGGATTTCACAGTCAAGTTGTTTCACACCGAGCGACGACAGACTGCTGCATAATGGCAGAAGCGGGGGTCCTTTTCAGGCCTGCCCGTGAAGTCGGTACTCAGGGACAGGCGCTGGGTGATCGCGGCGCTCGGAAAGGGATTCTTCCACACGCGCTGTCGGAGCGAATGACGCCCAGGCGCAGGAAGGAAGCCCCTTTAGGCGAGCGATGGCTGCACTCGGAGCGTGGCTGGTGACGGTGGCGCGGGGTACCGCGTGGTGCCCGCGAACGCGTGTCCTCGAGCGCCGCGCATCTGCGGCCGGCGCGGGCCGGGTAAAGCGGCGGGAGCGCGGGGCCCGACGCCGTGGCTCCGAGACATGTCGTTAATTTGAATCCGGGCTGATGGGGGCCGCGGACGAGCGGGGAAGTGTGAGGCTGCTGTCATTTCATTTACATTAATCCCCTAATGAATTCCTCTCTGGGCCCCGGCCGCTCGGCTCGTCTTTCAGGCTAATTTCACCCGACACGCGGCTCGGGCCGGGGCTGGGCCGGACCGCCCGCGCCCCTCAGTACGCGTTACGCTCAATCGGAGGGGGCCGTCGCCGACGTCGGCCCGCCGCCGCACCCTGCCGCTTCCCGCTGGCGGACGGCACCTGGCCCGGCGCTGGGCAGGAGATCCACCGACCGGCCCGCGGTGTGACCTCCAGGTGGGAAACGGGGGCCGCGCCCTTGTGCCGCCCGTGTCACAGCTGAGGGGGAGTGAGTTATCAACACAACTGGCAGACAGACACCTGTGGCCTGTGCAGGCAGGTTTAAACCCCCCCCCCCCACTCCGCAACCACCACCACCGTCACCACCACCTCTCCTGACAAAGACTTCTTCTCGAGGGAGGAAAACACAAACATCCCTCCCAGTGAGCCGCCACCTTTCGCATGCTCGGTGTCTGTTCCTGTTAAAAACCACAACCGCGCCATCGTTCCAGATCAGCCTCCTGAAAGCACCTTCTCCGCTAACAGCAGCGCGGCGCGGCTCTAAACAAAGCGGCCGTGCACAACAGATGGCGTTTCTCTCCGACACTTTGCGCAAAAAACGAGGCCAAAGATGTGGCTGTCAGTCAAGAGAAAGAATAATAAAAAACGCCCTTCTACGGTACAGGCGCTCTTTTCTTTCAGCTCTTGGCTTCGCTCCGCGGCGAGCATTCTCCCTTTATGACACTCACTGGCAGAGAACGCCGACCAGCTGCGCTACTCATGACTCAAATGTTTTGGAATCAATAAAAATAGATTTGTTTCTGTGTGCATGTCATGATGCTCTCACGGAAATCACCCTTGCCATGCTCTTGTTCTGTGTCTTTTACGACGCCGCAGACTTTTGTTTTCTTCCTTGGAAGACGTGAGCGGTTGCTCTCTGACACTCCGCATTTTAAATGCAAACGAAGAGCAGATAGCGTGCACAATGAAAAACCGATAAACGAAGGCTCACAGGATTCTCGCCTCCACACAGCATACACATGTGAGTGCAATTAGAAAAATTATTGATGCGAATTCTGGATGTTTTTTTTTACGGAAATATGACATGCTCCAGCCTCTCTGACTGCTGCATCGCTGTGCCAGTCAGTTAGGTGGTTTTGGCATAGGTTACGCAACTTGTTAAATGGCCGGGACACATATGCTCTACTTATTTACAAAGCAATTCCTTTGTGTGATTGAGACTGGATCAAGCCAGCGCTGTCTAACAGGAGTCTTAAGGGTTCATATTCACCGATCTTTAAAATGTAACAACTATGCATGGTTTTATCTGTGCACAGGAAGCCTATTGAACTGATGGGTTGCAGATAGTTCGTTTTTTTTTTCTAATATCACATTTGATATCAACAGTGTTGGACAACAGGGGGTCAGTCCACTTTTGACACTCAAATGCTAGTAGCCAGCATTGATGCATATGCATTGATGGATGCTTTATGACAAGTACATTGCTTATCAAAATATGACAAAAAGCGTGCATCGGCCGGTGATGGCAACTACTATATCAGGTTAATATGTTCAGTAATGAAATGTTCTTGTGCCAAGCAAATGAAGGTGAGATGGAATGAGTTGTTGAAGAACTGTAGGGATCAAAGGCACTTAGAAATGCAGAGCTTTTTAGTAAGCAGCCTAGTTCTACATGGGGGAGCCCGCATTGCTCGCTGCAGATAACAACCACAGTCCTCCAAGCCATTGTTTTCAGTATCACTATTTGGATAAAATGCCTCTGAAATATTGAGCAGCTTCCCAAGGTTTTGTATACTAAACAATCTCAAGGCTTTGAAGTTCAGCTGGAAGTTGGAAGGAACTCCTAATGTGCGAAAATTTAGAAAAAAAAAACAGAACAAAAAAATTTAACCCTCTCTTAGCTAAAAAAAACATTGTGGTGATAACTGTTTATGTCTCATGACAGATGCTCTGAAAACATGGGATTTTTTGGGTGCCTGAACCAGAAGTTTAAAAAAAAATGCTGACAGAGTGATGGCAGCAATTATGGAGAAATTTTGCACACAGATGGGCCATACATTGGATCGGGGGGGGGGGGGGGGGGGGCACGTTGTTTGCGGGATGACCATCCCGCGCGCTCGCCATACGGACGGCGGCGCTGTGTCGGGAGGCGGTGGAGGCGACGGAGCCGTGGGATGGGCGTTAAATGAAGCGCGGCGGCGGTGTCTGCCAGGGAAGGCTCGGGAGAGCGGGGGCCCACGGCGGCGTCGCGTGCCGCGGCCCGCCGGAGAGACGCGGGGCGCTCAACCGGGCCAGACCCCCGCTCACAACACATGGTCACGGCCACCGCGGCGAGGACGCCCGGGTCCTCGCCGCCGAAGAGGCGTCCCCGTCGCTCCCGAGCCGATCCTTTCACGCAGGCCGAGCTGTGAGAGGTCCTGCCACTTCAGTGCTAGGCCTTCCTCTCCTACACACTTAAAGAACACTACTGCGGGATTATACTGCGCAAACGAAAACTCCGGCTAGGAGGCCGTGGGTGTTGTATCCTGGTAAACAAGGGTTGGCTATGTAAAAGTCAAAGCCAAGTACAATAACTGATTCATATCCAGGGCTTCGTAGGACTGGAGCACGTTGAGTCACAAATCCCTTAAATACATGCCCACTAATGGAAGCTGGTGCGTCTGTTGTTCCCAGCTTAGTGTGTTAAAATGATAATTACAGAAAAGAGATTACTCGTGATGTCATTTTCCAAACAAAACACAGATCCTTTTAAGTAACTGTAAGGCAAGATAACACTTGAACAGCAGGGACATTCAAAAAAGAGAACCGCAGAATTTTACTTGACCGATCGGGATCAGCTTTATCCATTAAGAGAACCGTGAGGCTTTCCCACTGATAGCATGATCTGCCAGAACAAGCACATTTCAGTCATATAGGTCATACATATTACGAGCATTTAAAACTGCTCTTGCACTGGTTTTAATAACCAGTTGCTTTATCACTTGTTTCTGGTCCAAAGTACAGTATTCAAAGCAATGGAATATATGTTTAACAATAAGACAATGAGGTAAGCTGTTTTATTCTGCTGAAACACGCACTAAAAATTTCATGATAGCAGCAACTTATGAAAAAAGCATCCTGAAAATATATATGGGCCCTCCATTATATTTTGCTTACGTGTGTTGTCGAAAACCGAATATAGATCCAAACCATTAAAAACTACGAGTCATGTGATCTGGAAAAACATAAACAGTTAAGACAAATAAGTAAATTAAAACAAGCTGCTGTGTGCATTGTTGCCTTGTTTCTCTGTACTCCAGGAAACATGCACACATGCCACCGACACAGACACAAACAGCATGGTAAATATGTTTATATTCAGAAATGTTAATGTCTAATAAGGCTGTTCAATGCAGCTGTGATTCAGTCTGTTCGCGTGAGGCATGATTTAAATTCTGCACAGTGCATCGTTCTGGGTTCTTCTCTTACCCTACCTGATAACAGTCGCTTAAAGGTACTCCATTAAATGCATTTTAATGTTTGTTTTCTTCTCAATTCTCAATTACGATTTAAGTAAATCTGTGAAGTTTCACAATCTGCAAAGATTAGTAAAATTGTGTTAATCGCACTCGAAAATTGCAATTAACATCATGATATTTAAGTCAATTTAGCGGAACTGCACTTTCCATTGTGTTTTTGCCCATGCTAATTTCTTCTTGAGTAGGAATTCTTCTGGTGAATTATTTAAGGGGCTGTAGTTGTCCAGACCTATATCCAATCCCATTATAACTTATCTAGATTAGCTAGAATTGCAGAACTCACCGTACTCATCCCCTATCTGTAATTTGTCATAATTTGTCCTAATTCAAATTTTTAAAAAATTCTTATACATTCACATTAAAACAATAAACAATATTTTACAGTTTAGTGGACATTCCAGTAGAATTCATCAAAAAAATGTCTAAAGTAATACATAAAAATATAACTCTAATTGATGTTTTCCATGATACACATAAGGATTAGTGAGCCTTTGTTGCTGGCTTCTACTGACACTGTGAATTGAGGCTACTAAAAGGGTCAGTGCAGGCCATGCACTTTTTCGCATTAAAAGTAGGGCAGCTTCAAAACAAGTGTTTCAGCAGACTTAGTATGTGTTTAAAAAGAACTTGGATGTGCTATAAACACATAATTCCCGTTGGGATACTGATTGACAGCCTCTTTCTGCCGTTAAGCATTATCACTCATTTGTGGATTGTGACCTGAGCCTCTGCAAACAACTGGAACTTTGTGTGAGCATAAGCCCCTCCTATGTGAGCTTAGCATGGGACTGGCCTGGTTATATATCTTCCTGCAAACAGAACATCACTCTCCCTGCAGTTACGCGTTAGGGCTTCCCCTCGCGGTGAACGTGTCTGGGTGAAGCTCTGGTCTCCTTTGTGAGAGCGCTCAGGACCTGCCCTGTGGTGAGGTGTGTATGGCCATCACCAGCCAGCCCCTGTTGCCGCGCGCCGTCACAACAGTTCTGATTGACCCCCAGCGTCACGGCCAGCTGACGGGTCTCACGGCGGCAGCTGCAATGGAGACTAAACATTACTTGCGGTCTGTCGGCGGCCTGACCTGATGCCACGCGACACGGTCGGGACCGCTGTGCCCCTCCAAAGCCACGCCTCAGACGGAGTCGTTGAGCCGTACCTGCGTCGGCACACGGAACGCTCCGAACAAGCAACCTTGTTCACGTCAATGGCGGTCATGTTACAGTCTGTAAATGCTGGGATCAGAAACAGGGGAAGAGCTTGACATATGACCACTGCCTAGCCACAGATTTTTTTTTGTCTGTTTTCAATTTGGGCACAACTTTAATGATTAATTCAGTCTATAATTAATGACCGGTATTTCATTACTTGCTCGGCAGTAAAAGTAAGGCTGAAGTTTTAAGGTCAGCGGAGTACACGCGACTGGGGATAAATATCCGCTGGCTCTCAGTCAGTGTTCTTGTGGACTTCCGTGACTCCTACATCAAGGTCATGCTGACAGCAGGAACAGTGGCTGGGGCAGGTGACTTTCATGTTCTTTGGACGTCTTCCTCATTCTTCGAAATACTTTTAGTACGACTGAATTAAGGGCGACCGACACGGTACGTATGTACGTATGTGCACAAAGGAGCGACTGAAGAAAAAGAGATAGGCCCGAGAAAAAGCCATTAAGACATAAGCTCCAGTAATTTTGCACAATGTGGCGCGTACTGGCCTTTTCTGCCTTATTTCTCTCAGCTTGAGAGCGCTTTTGTGCGCGCGTACATGTCAGCTTTCGCTCTGTCGGCAGTTTTTTGTCCGTCCCGCGCCTCCATTGTTCAAGACAACAACCTGACTTAATCACAGGAGACTGCAAAACACTAGTTGTCCCTATTCCCCTTTCTATATTAAGAATTTTCTATTTAGAAGCGCATTGTTTTAATGCAAATTATAACCATAAAACCAAATACCCCATTCTGTTAAATTAATAGAATTACAAAAAAATGTAATGATAGCAATTAAGTCTTGAAAATGCAAATTTTATAGTCAAGGACGATTACCTCATTTATAGCGTGTTGGAAGGATGCCAGATGAAGGTAATTTAGATCCCAGTTGCTCACGGTTACATTGTGATGAATATGCTGCATGCATTACAGCCATGCACCTACTGTCATGGAACTTTGAAAGAGAGAAAATGGCAGAAAGGTAAAAAGAGCGGGAGTTGTGTGTTTTCTCAGCAGCCCGTCTTCCTTCAGACAGATTTAGCTCGGCACACCACCGTATGATTAAAAGGTGCCCTTGAAATCCCAAAAGGAAAAGAACACGATCGTAAAAGTTGAAATATAACCAAAACACCAGTGACTGCGATAAATCTAGAAGAAAAAAAAAAAGGGTTTGAATATTTACCCAAGTATTAGGGAGTGTTTGGTTGGACATACCAGACATGTAGAAAGCAGTCTTGCATGCAGACAGTAATAGATTGTACCTTCTTGATATGTCAAAACCACAATTGATCCAGACTCAGATTTCTAAGCACTTACAGTAACTCAGTTCAGTTCTTTGCCATTACCAACAGGACATATCATTGTGCAACAAAAATATAAATCCAGGGTATTACTTGCTATTTGGACAAGATGCTATATTATATAGGTGCAGCTATTCTGAAATAGGTAGGTGTTCAGGGGAAAAAAATAAAATACATTTTTTCTGATTTAAAGTGCGGACCAAAATGTGCGACAAAGTCTGTGTAAGTCTACTTTCCATCCTGTTCAGTAAAATATTACATTAACCTCATAATGTTCAACTTCAAATTAAAAATTAATGTCAAAAATAAATGCAGAGATGACATTTCAATGCAGGGATTTTAAAAGGCTAACAACGTTTGGCTGTGTAAAATACTCACATTAGTTAATTATTGGACAAAAAGAGGAAGCAGTAATGAAGATCTTTTACGACCCTGTCCGAGCCCTCGCCATGAAACGGCTTAACATTTTAATTTAGTGCTTGTTCTGGCTTGCAGTGGTGAGGGAGAAAACCTGGAACGACACCCACATCATAAGCCTTAACATTTGGATTGAGATGTCCACTGATGGTAGAAATGTATTCTTCTGTTAATTAAAGTGTGGGCTCGGAGTTAACAGGCCAAACAGAGCGTGCTCCTCTGCTCATGCTCACCATTGGATGAAATATTGAGACTATTATGTTGAAGCTGTAAACCTGAACATGCCATCATAATAGAATATTGATTGTATCAGAATTCACAGGCCGTGCTCCTTTCTCCAGCTTTGGAGGACTAAAGGTCATATCGTATGAGTACATAATGCTGTTTGGAGAAGAGAAAACTCTGGAAACCCTACTTTTTTTTCTCGGCATAATACTATGCATTCATCATGGCAGCTACAAACAGGAGACAAATCTGTTCGCTGTTTGTAGTATTTGTTCATCAATATAAACAAATTTACGTGAGGTAGCTCCACCATAAATTAGGCCTAATTTCAGAAGTTGGGAATTGCAGTATGTTGCAATTTATCAATATATCAATATCATTTTGTGAAAGAAATAATACAGCAATTGGCATCATTAATACATTTTATGCACTTTGTATTTGCTTATGGTAGGGAATTTTGCTAGTGAGCTGCACCGCACATGGTTTAAGGCCTTCAGAACAGTATAGGATGCCTCCTTTTGTGTGTTATTCTGTTTCTAAGTCCTCACATGAAGGTAAATGCCTCAGAACTGTTGCAGATGCATGTCTGTGCTAACATGCATACTTTAATTAGATGTGAGGGTTGCATTTCTTTAGTTGTGAAGCAGGGAGAGAGGAGAAAGGAGAAAAGGTCACAGTTCCCCAGGATCACCTGTTTGTGATTCGCAAACCTTTCCTCTCAACTTTTGCTCAACCCATTATTCCTTTGAACCTCAGTACTACTGCATATGCTGAACCAGTCGCATATTTTGTTTGACATAATTACTAATATGTACATGTTCACAAACACTGCTGGGGAAATTACAATCAGAATGCAATTTCATAGTTGCAGAGTACCTAATGAATTTCTACAACAGCTTCCACACTATGTTTTATGCATCACATAGACCTTAATATCAGTAATGTTTCCCCCCCCCCTCCCACCACTCCATATTTTTTTGGGCAACTCACATCTGTCTTATTCACCTTAAGTAACAGAAAGGCAATCCCAACTATTAAATGTTGATTGAGGCAGTTGGGAAAAGCGCCAAAGGAAACAATGACAAATAAGCACACACCATGTGAACAGTGTACAAATTAAACCACAAGCCGCAGACATTTATGCTTGATTGGAGCAATTAAATGTTTTCTTTAAAAAAAAAAAAATCCTTTGAGGACATTTAAGAAAATGACTTTTTAATCATCCGAGGAGCTGTTGTGACTTCTCTCGCCTGATGACTCCATAAAAATTCCAGCCATTAAAAGCTGGTGTCTTCACTGGTCCTGATGAGCGATATGATGCGGCTTTACTCGATGCTACCCAAAATCACTCTCGCTCCCTCTGGTCAGACTTTCCCATAGGGTGTTTCAGAGGTATGCAAAACCGGCAGGGATGACATGTACGATAAATTGGAAAATTGAATAATCCCCATAGTAACATTAGGGGCCTACTCAGACTTAATGATGAATTCACTTTTTTTTTTTTTTTCCTGTGCCTGGAAAATATATTCATGAAATTTCAATGTTGAAATGAAACAAGTTTTTTTTTCCACAAGGAAAAAAATGAAAACATGACATTTCATTTCTCATTCCTCGTCTCAGCGACGCATTATTTTAGTATAAAATTCCACGGACATTTGTCTTGTGTTTCATTTCAACAAGCCGGTCAAGAAATAAAACAAAGTTATGGTCACGCCATTATTCACCCTCTTGTGTAAACGAAACCACCATTGCGTAAAAAATATCATCTGTGTGATGAGTCTTTTTATGCCCTTAGTGAGTAATGCAGTATTGATTCTGCCTGATGATGTACTACTCTCCCATTTGGACTGGATATTGCAGCTTGTCAACTTTCAATGTGATGTTTCTCCATGGCTTTTTATAACGATTACCCAGTAGATGGGCTTCACACTACCGTATATACATCTATTTATTTGCCCTTTTAAGTACTAGTTGCACATCGCACCATACGGTATATATAGTACAGTCTGTACAGTACAGTCTTTTTTTTACTCTGAACTCCAGTACATTGGATTTGAAATCAATCCATGAATATGAGGTTAAAGTGCAGACGGTCAGCTTTAATTTGCGGGTATTTATATCCATATCGGGTAAACCATGTAGGATTTGCAGCCTTTTTTTTACATAGTCCCTCCATTTTTGGGGACCAAAAGTAATTTAACTATTGGCTGCTCAGATGTTTCTTGGCTAGCTGTGCATTGTTGCATCATTTTTTCATACACAAGAAAGCTAACAAAATGGCCTACAGTTGATTGCTCGCTGTGGAATTTGCATTTGGGGTGTGTTTCTGGTGTCTCTCAACACCAGGGCCAAAGCAGTGTCAATACCAGTACAGTAGGCCATCGTGGGGTGACACAATCTTAATAAATCAATCAGAGATTGGCCGTGTCAAGATGGCAAAAAGGAAGAATGCACTGGTGAGTTCAGCAATACCAAACAACCTGGTAGACCACAGAAGACCACTGTAGTGGATGAATATTAAGAATACTTTCAGTTGTGAAGAAAAAACCGTTTTCAACTGTTCAATAGATCAAGAACACTTCCCTATGAATATATGTGCAAAAGACTAAAATAAAGAAAAGACTACACCAGCACGACCACTGCAAGATGCAAACCATTGGACAGCCTCAAGAACAGAATGGCCAGGTTAGCGTTTGCTAAAAACAAACCAAAAAAAAAAAACAAAAAACACATAAAAGACCAAAACGACAATAATTGTGTTTAAATACTTTTATACTCTGAAAAATGAAGGTACACTAGAGGTGCACTTTTATTCTTTAGGGGGGAAAAATTCACCAAATGTACCCTGAAAGTACAATAATGTTCTACTTTGCTGCTAATAAATACCTTTTACAAGCAAAAAAGGTACAAATGAACTATGTATTGCTGACTAGGTGATGCTAACTTTATGTACCTATTGGATACCAACCCAGTGACAAGTGTTTGTACTTTTATAGATACTTTGTCATACCTTCTTTTATGTGTGTGCGTGTGTGTGTGTGCGTGCATGTATATAAATATATATATAATATGTATGTAAAATACATCTCTACCCATGTAATGTAAATAACTGATAATTTGCATTCAAAATGCATGAAATTTGCATTCCATTATTGGGGGTGGTGGGGGGGGGGGGGTGAGAGGTGATTTGAATAATGTATACGTACATATACTCCTAGAATGTCAAAGAATACTGAAAATGTTTTTTTTCGAAACAAAGTCATCTTTTCCTTTTTATTTATGGGCTTGACATAAATAATTTCACATTGTTCTAAAGCAGTGTGACAGAAGAAAGGGGTAATGTGCAATCTCCTAATCCACCATAGTGATGATGTTTGAGTTTTTGAGAACAGCCAGAAAGCCTCTGATCCCATTGATTAGTGTGTGTAATAAAGGAAGCAGGACATTTGGGCCCGGTCTGGACATGGTTCACTTGGTGACTTCATTACCCACAGCTGATTGAAGAGTGAGGGTTTCCCAGTTAAAATGTGGTGAATTTGTGAGTGTGTGTGTGCGTGTGTGCATGTGTGTGTGTGCGTGTGTGCATGAGTATGTGTGTGTATGCCGGTCTACCAAAACAAAAATGCAAATAAAATATAAAAAATTACTTCATGTCAGTGTACTTTGAATGTGCACACATGTAAGTCTTCAAAAAAAATTTACACATGCGTGAGAAAGACCTAGAAGAGAGAGCTTGTGTGTGTATGTGTCTGCGTGCGTGTGTGTTTGCGTGTGTGTGCCCATGCTGCAGGCACACTTCCTCCACTGTAGTCCTCATGAAAACACCACCTCTCACACAGGGGGTTTGCGCATAGAGCGATCGATAGTCTGGTGATAGAAATATGCTCTGCTCATTCCCCAGGTGAGAGATTGATCTGAGCTCCACAGAGGTTCTGTTGAAATTCCAAATAATGGTTAGAGGCCAATGACCCCAAAATTCTGGGGGAAAAAAATGCAATTTTTCCAATAATTAATGTGTTAGGCCACTGAACAAAGCATGAATCATAAATACACTACATAAATACACCATGAGCAGATATGGAGCTTAATTTCAGTCATGCTCTCAGAGAGATTTTTCAAGCAGTTCAGAGAAAGGATTCATGAGATCAGCCCCCAGCAGACACCGGAGTGAAGGCACAAGAGTTTTTATTTTATTTTACATTTACATGTATGATGCCTTTCTCTACCTCCCTATCTTCTTTGTAGCTTCACTTAGATCCTGTCTGCTGTCTATATAATGGACATGTGCTGTTCATTTAAATCTCTAACCACTGAAAAAAAAGATATAAGCGTTCTTTTTTTTTTACAGAAACCACTGATAAATACAGGGAGACAGCACAAGGCAAAACATTAGCGTGTGTATTTTTAATTGCACCAGTCCAAATGTATACACGTATAATCTAATGGAAACATGGGTTCCTTGACATGTCTGTTATTTTATATAATTATATATGGGGGGAGGTGATTTATGTTTTATGCACCAAAAAGGGTAAAATGGATCATCTAACTGGATGGAAGATGTGAAGGTATTTATAGTGGAAAGGCTTAGTGGCTTAGACTTACTTGCACAGACACATTACGCATCCCACATAAAGGAAAGCTTTGAACACGGTTGTTTTTCAAAAGGGTTGTGATGCTGAGTTATAAGGTTAATACAACCTCTTATTATCCACCATATCTGTAAAATGTGCACATTTGAGTGATGACTTTCCTACAGGAACTAACAGCTGTATGGGCAAATCATGCATATAAATCAATTACCGGGGCCTATGTACTTTAAATGCACCCATTAATTAAGCAATGTCAGATACAATGAACCGTGAAGTTCATTACATTTTTAGCATTCAAACCCAGGATTATTTGAAGAAGAAATGAGTTTACCTAATGATTAGCGCAATAAAGTCGGGTGGCTGCCAGCGAAGCACACACTGAGCTTCGCCTCGCCAGACATGAGGAGGAGGAGTGCATTGGCATTGCTGAAGACAGTGATAAAAAAATAAAATAAATAAAATAACACGCGGCAGGTCTAATGCGCACACGCTATGGTTCCCAGGCAGGCAAAGGATTTGGAGTGCGCTTTTCTTACGACAGCGTTTGTCCTGCCTCTTTGTCCGTCAGCCAACGTATCAATTAAAGCCCTGCTAACCGTTAGGGTGCCGCGGTCTACCTTGCTTCGCGCACGTGTGGCGGGTCTGGAACTGGAGCAGAGTCCGATGCGAATCTGCAGTGTTGTTAAACCAGCTCAGAGATGACAGGGAGGATGAAAAAACCCCACAGCCCCAGCTGCCTACATTAAGCAATGACCTCTGCATAATGAAATATGGCGAGAACATTTTCTAGTCATTACAAGGTTCCACATTGTGACATGATTTGCATATTCATATTTTTTTTCCTGAGCAAATTATTTTCCTGTGAGCAGGACATCTGCCTCTGCTTCTCCGGAAAATAAATAAATAAAGTAAACAAACACGCGATCCATCCAGCTGCTTACTCCACCAACAATATAGAGTGGTGTTTTATTTGTATCCCACAGTCTCAATTGCAAAAACACCAGTTCATGGAACTAGGGTCAGGGAACAGCACATCACCTACAGGCAAAGGGCACTCCTGGGATGATGTAACACTTAAATGGTTTGCACCCATGGATAATTTTTCCGTATGCAGGAACTATGGTTTGTTTACTACTTTCCATAGCAAGTCTCTATTGTGTCACATTTACATCCAGTCATTTAGCAGGTCTTATCCAGAACTTACCCAGACTTAAGTCAGTGCACGCGAAAAGATTTAGACAACAAAGAACTGACACCATGTCATTAGGTTCACAACCGATAGTAGACGTTAAAACACAACTTACTTCGAAGTAGTCCACACATTAACCTACAACATTAAGCTGAGCACCATAGCAGGCGCAAGGAGGACACTGAGAATGTAGTGCTTCAAGTAGCACTAGTAGTTGGGTTTGGGTATAGTTACCATTACAGCACAGGTGTAGTTAGTAAAGCCATGACAAAAGCTACATACTAGGTGAGCAAAGATGCGATTTAAACAGCGTGTTTTCACTCTGTGATGGCCCGACAGACAGTGATTCTGCTGTCCTGACTGCAGCGGGGAGCTCATTCCACCACTGGGGGGCCAGAGTAAAGACAAGGTATACGATTTGGTAACAGATCGATGTAAGAGGGTGGCATTCCTCTCTCTGCACCATCTGCCAGGACGACAGCGCAGTGTTTTGTTCGGGCCACTGCCCATAGCCAGTTGAGGGAAATGGGGAAAGGTGTGACATGCATGTATTTTGGCTTATTATAGATGAGACACGCAGCAGCATTCTGTGTGAACTGGAGGGGCCTGACGGCACATGCAGGTAGACCAGCAAGGAGAGAGTTGCAGTATGCCAGTTGGGACAGCGCTAGGATCTCGACAGTCAGCTGGAAAGTCAGACACATGCATACAGGCATGCACACACATACACAAAGTAATAAAAAATGAAGTCAATATTTTAAACTTTAAAGTTCTTATCGTCTCAGTTTAATGAGCAATGAAGTAGCCTGCAGTAAACTTGTAAATATTCGATTAGAGTGAATAAAGCTCAATCTTCAATGTTGAAAACATTGATTTTGAGAGATCTGGAGTGATTAATGCAAAACAAATTCCATAAACATCTACAGTGTTAGGGGTGAATGGCTTCAACCATATACTGTGATTCTTCCCTGAATTAATGAAATGTTGTGCGAACAGTTAATTAAATGCTGTAGTATGTTCCAATGTAAAATCTCACTCATAAAAAACTTAGAAGGTCTGCTAGTGGTCTCCACTCGAGAAAAGGCTCCAGGTTACTGTATCTATCAAGGTAAAAGGAGGACTTAGAGTAAAATGCACAGCTAGTTACAAAGTAGAGTGCTGCACACAGCATACACAACATCAAACAAAATGCATAATAAAGCTCCGCGATGCAGAGCTCTTCACCAAAGGCTTTTGCTTGCTGCATCAACAACGCACCAAGGCAAGAATAGGGAGCCTTGTGAAAAAGGTGTGCAGAATCTTCTTGACAGTACGTTTGATTGAGCGGGCGTCCATTTTGTTTAACTTGCTTTAATTCAAATGGGCCGAGCTGCAGCCGGCAACGGCGCCCGCAGAGCTCCCTCCCTCCCTGCCTCACAGAGGAGAGGCCGCACGGAGCGCTCCCGAGCGCGCGCGCACACGCGCCTTTAATGCGCCAAGCACAGGCTGAGGGGTACATAAATATGAAATTAAACAAAGTGTTATTTCTTTTTATGTTTTGGGCGCTGGCAACATATGCAGATGTGGATGCCTACTTCAAAAGTTACAGCTCCCGCATGATAGCGCCGCAAAAAAAAAGCTTTCTTTTTTTTCTGTAATGAACTTAAATCAGCAAATGTAAAGGAGAGACTCCAGGGCACAGTGGAAAACAGTTGCTCGCAGGGATCGATTTGAATTTTAAACTACAGAGAAGCAGTGTTTGTCATTAGCAATCAAATATTGGCACATTTGAATACCTTTTGTCCTCCTGTTGAAAAATCCCACGACTGTATATCCATTTATAGAGAAGGTCAGGAAATGCTTGGCTTAGTGTGCACAGAAATAAATACCACCATGGAGGAAAACAAACTAAGAAGCTTCATCTTTATACAACATATCACTATAACAGAATCTCAGACATTTTAGATGAAGCTTAAATGGTTTGATTAACATAGTAAATCCTATTTAAAATGCCAACATAAAAATGAATAATCCTTAATATAAATTAATAATCAATTAATCAACGAATAATCTCGTATCTACCAGTTGATTTTGTTCCATTAATTATTTACATGGATAAATGTAGACACATGAAGAAGATGTTTATGTGAATATGATGTCTTTCATTTCTAATACTAGCCCTAAATCATACAGAAGCCATAACAAACGGTAGATGTTGACAAACCAATATCTTTGCCCAGCAAGTGCATAAAATTGCACCATTCCAGTATGCTTACATATCACTGTTGCAAACCAGCAAAGGATACACACAGCAGCTGCCATTATTGCTTAGAGCCCATTATCTGGAAATGCAGGGCAACAGTAATCTGTCAATTTTGGAAACAAAATCTGATAGATATGATACAATTTCTTGTGAAAATAAAATTTATTGAAGTTCTTTTTGTTTTATCCCAAATGCTCAAATTCAACATGATATATGTAAAAGATATTTACATATAAATAAAAAAAAATCCTCAAACTGAATATATTTTGAAATATTGCTTCAGTCAGTCACTGTGGGGGGTTTATAATGGTGCCTTAATGTGAGTGGACAAGTCTCTCCACATTTCTGCACCTCTTACACCGGATGAGCAGTGAAGGATTGCTGTGAAGGATTAATAAAAAATCTCATCTCATCACTTCTGCAGCCACTGAGGGAGCATCTTTCTGCCATTTTCAATATCTCTGTGCTAAGTGATACCTTCGATGGGCCCTGCACTTGACGCGTGACAGTACAACAACAGCATCGGTGTGCAAAGGCCATACGGCTCGCAGAGTGCATGACGAACCATGCAGGATTCCTGGTTTGGAACACAAGTAAAAGAATCACAGCTCATACTGTTCAAGAACTTTTCATGGCCACTGCCCCAACAAGTGAAACATCCTGAAGTGGGCAGTACACTCCATAGTCAGTATACTCAATAAGAACTCCATGTCCTTTGTTTTATGTCAAAATCTGTAATAAAACAAATTAGTTGTGCAGATTAGTTTTTTCAGGTTGTTTTGCACAATGGTGTCAATGACACCATACGTAGCAAAAACTGTCTCTGTTGACACCCAAATTTCGTGCCAAGAATTTGAGCACATTTCATTGTCTGTAAAATCTCTGAGTGATGGATCATAAAGATGACCATATAAGAGTTAAGCAACTCTTTGTTCAAAAGTATTCATCTCAAAAGGCAGTCACGATGACAATGGTCATATCTAGATGGGATACATGAGATTTCAGGAACTGGTGTCCAATCCGATGTGTTCGCCATGATATAAGAATGAAATCGAGGAAAATTTTACCTCATTTTTCAAACAAAGGATAAATCGTTTGGATTGAAAGGTAGCCAAATGAAAGATAATAGCTTACTAGTTTCCCTATCTTTTATTTGACAAACTCTGTTGAACTCCGTTGTCCCCGGCTGGTCAACCATGACGCAACCAAGTATGTGATATTCGAATGGACCAGTTGCACACAGTTGGAACCAGTTCCAGTTCCGAATTTTGCTTTGAGTATACTGGCACGTTTACACAAGTAAACAAGTAATACTAATCTACATTTATTTATTGTCTTGTCACCTTCACACCCCCCCCCCCCCCAAAAAAAAAAAAAGTGTTCCATGCTCCATCCATAGTCTTGTGGCCAGCATTCACAACAGAACTGACATGATTATAGATGTAACATCATTACAGTTAATGAAGAAATGTATGAATTGCTTGTGAAGCAAGCTGGTGGTGCTGGTCAGAGCATGACAGAGCATTCAAACTGAGTATCTGCACTGAGCATCCCTCAGACACTCCCACTGAAAAGCCCAATTTCTGAGGCTTCAGCTATCGCTTTCAAGATTAATACAAATACGTTTAATACAAGTAGTTGTGCATCCCACAATATCAGCTGCTGCATCACAGACAGTTTCACACTTAGGTTACACGTTGACAGCTGTTAAAAAAAAAGAATTATTCAAAACCGATTTTTCATCCTTTCTTTCCAAGATAAGCAAGCATGGTCGCAAGGAATATTACTCTGAAGTTACCTGTAATTTTCCCCACACAGCACTGCAGTCACTGGAGTGATGGTTTATACAGGTAGGGGTAAGAAAAAACTTCAGTCCAAAAAGTATGAGATAATGATCACTCTGGTTGACAGTCCCAAAAAGTGTTCCCACTACAGAAATTCGGCTATAATGACCACCGTAAAATGAAGGATCATCAATGAAAATGACAGGTTATTAAGATTGGGGATTAAACAATGAGTTTAATATGATAGGCTATCTATAAAACCTTTACAACCTGGTCCTGTATGCACAGATTACATCCCCGGTGCTCGATGCCAAAGACACATGTTAATAAGCTCACAACCTTTAATTAAGCAATATGTATAAGTAGGCTCCCATTAAGCAGTGATTTGTGGGCTAGTTCATTATGCCAAGGCCCAGCCACCAGACACATATTCAATACAAATCAAGCCAGCCTGAATATTATCCAGCTTAATGTGTGCCCAATATTGATATTTTATCACTGCCCCTCTGATTAGTGACTTTTAGAATCTTCATTTTTCATTTTGTTGGGGCAGCAATGAAGACCTAATGACCCTCATTAATTTTCTAATGGAATCATTAATTTACATTGTTTATTGGGTAATGAATGGCCTTCCCATTCGCCATATTTATGCTTCTTGCCTGTACAGTATATTTTATACTGGTTTACACTACACCTCACTGTTGTTGGGATTCTCTCACTACACCTCTGTTTGGGGGCATGGGCCCGCATTATATTCGGTGATTTATTCGGAAGACGTGATTTACCTGTGTTCCTCCATTAGCAGTTTACAGGTTACAGTGTTTTCAGACTGATCAATGCCCTCGGTGCGGACACATGATGAAAAGGCTTTAGAATCCCGATCGATCGGCGCAGTCCTCATTTCCCAAACACTGCAGAAATATAGCGCCGGGCCAATTATTTTTAACATGACGGGGAGTGATCAACTGCGGTTTGCGCCGCGGCGCGGATGGCGCGGCGTAATTGGAGCCGAGGCGGTGGTTTTTTTTGTTTGCGGGGACTGGAATCCTCTCGGCGCCAGATCAAAGGCTGAGGTGTTTGGGCGCCGCCCCAGACTCACTGCAGCTTCTCCCTGCTGGCTCAACCCTGTGGGAACCTGCAAAAAAAAAAACACATCCAGCTCATTAGAGGGAGAGCCCCGGCGCTTTCTCTCCTTGTCTCGGAGCCGGGAGAGGAAGCCTACGCCGCGCAAGAGCGCGCGGGAGCGGGGCAATCCATCCACTCGGGCTTGGCACGCAATCATCCTCTCCACATTTCGGCAAATGCTATTTCCCTGCAGGTTTTGTCCAACTGCCCTGTGGTCACATAAATCAGGCCCATCCCAGTGTAATGGATTCTGCTCGACAGAATTAAGAGTGTAGAAATGACACACACGGGACAGGGAGACGAAGAGGGTCCTACTCACGCCATGCAGCCTTCTTCTTCTTCCTCTCCCTGAGCTGGTCCGATGAGCACGTCTGAGCATCCTTCTGTGGCCTCTTCCCCGGACAGGCGATCACACTCTCAGGAGGCTCTGCACTGTCCACATTACCCGTCACCTTTCAGGGGTCAACACACAACAGGTTATTTCTAATATGTTCTGTTGATGGCAATTATGATCCTTCATGCCTTACACAGACAGCTGTCTCAGGCAGTAAAAGGACTCGTATGAAATGGCTGAAATGTTTACACAGCGGGGCAAATAAGTAAGAAATCTGTGGGTACAAAAGACAGGCCTGCAATAAGGAAGTCTATGGTTAAAAAATGGGATATGATGTAACACAGTTACACTATTGGTGCACTATAGCAACACCTGCTAAGAACTTTATATTACTATATATAACTCTACCAACTCTTTGACCCATCCAGAAGAAATACAATCAATTACACATAGGGCCAAAGTATGGAGTTCTATGGTGTAACTTTAACATTAAACAATTCAAATAGTTACAGAAACGAGGAGCAAGCTTTCTAAGCTGATGCATGATAAAAGGTAGATTACAGAATGGAATATCTGAAGACCAAGATACTATATCATGCAAAATAGGTATTACATTGATTATTCATTATGATTCAAATTGCAAGCGTCATCATTATCATTATTACGAACTTTTGGGAATATTATCCTGTGTATCTTAAACTTAGAAAGTGCCTATTCCATTATTTTATAGAAATGTGGGTCCTTAACCTGAATAGTCATAATGCATTTAGCTTTTATAGACTACCAAACAGTTTAAAACATTTAATACTTAAAACTAGTAGACAGGCAGGAAAAGTCTTATTATTCCATTTGGCATACACCACTGAACGTGCTGCACAGTATAAAATATACAAATGTCTGCAAGCAACATTGGACATATACCCTTGAAAAGGCCTGCTTACTGCCACCTATTGTGTAATTGTAAAACAAATATTTCAGCCATATTTTTCACAAAGTAAATACCCCTAACTGTAAAACAGATTACTATCTAAATGTTACAGACAAAAGAAAATATATTCCAAGGCAAGAATGGGTATAAATTAGTTCTGGAATAAATCATCCTTATTTCTAAAGGGTTTTTATGACATCATAACTAATGAACCATGGTTCCAAGCTCCAAAGGCAGAATGCAATCTACCATGGAAAATCATATTTAAAAAAAAAGAAATTCAAGAGAAACAAAACTGATGCATTTTGTCAATTAATGTTGCTACAAGGTATTTTTAAAGGTTAAGTTTCATATTCAAACCCTAAATTAGGTCAATACGGGCAAGCTTGAATTCATCTGAATATCTGTACAGCTGAGTCATGGAAACTCTGGAGAAAGAGCGCGGTTAATGGGAGGTCTGATGGAATATTATATCAATAAAGGCCAAAGACATTAAATGGCATTTCCCTACACTCATAGCAGAGGCTGGGGGGAGATGATGCTAACAAAGGATCCTCACATCCTTTTTAATTTAATACCAAAAGAACAACATTGCCAGTTTTAATTTATTTATAATTATAACAAAATAGCTATTTATCAAAGTTCTTAAAAACATATCTGGCACTGAAATTCTGAGCAGCGTCCTAATGAGGGGGGCAGAATTTCCTACACAGCTGTAAGAAAAACAGGCCTTTAAATTGTACAGAAAATGTGTCTTTATTTACTGCATTGTAGATACTTATGAGCTTTTATTCAAACCATAAATAATTTGTTGAAAGGTAATATTCAAGCTGTCGGAGCTTTAGTTGTGCATTTTTAATGGAAGTTTTACAGAAGCTGAGCCAGGCTTCCCATATGCTGTGGAACACATATGCACGAGATTCTTGATACAGCACAGTTGGCTAGACCTATCTATTTTAGGCCATAGACACTTAAATGTTAGCCTCAGAGGAAAAAAGCACAAGCACATATAAACCTACCCGCAGTTTTAGTACAGACAGTAATGAATTCACCAACATTTATTCCTCCAGCCTCCTTGTTTCCACAAGGAAAGCTGTTTATAGCCAGTGCTCAAAGTTCCCAGGTTTCTACGTGAAATGTTCAAGTCGGAATAGCTGAACGGAGCACGCCACATCGTGATTTGGCACCTGGCGAGCTTCACGCATCTGTTCCATTAGTAGGGTTTGTTGAAGGATAATACCTGACACTACCTCATCCCTTTGAAGAAACAATCAAAGAAACCCAGTCAGTGATCATGATACTATAAAGCATACTGTGTAATGACTAATTTAGTTACACTGCTACAACATTCTCTGTAGGCAACACTGAGGCACTGCCTCAGCGATGCATACTTATGAGCTGGTCGTGCTTTGCGGGAAGGATGTAAGAGAACTACCGTTGATCCAATTACACTGCCAAAAAATAACCTTAGCTGTTAGCGCACAAACCATGACAACCTTTGTACAGTGCTAAATGTATCGCATTTAACTGTACCATTCAATCAGGATTGCCACTTTTCCAGTAGGAAACATTAACATTCCTATTTTATTCACTGTTTGCTTACTAGTTATCCTTTGTTAATATCTTTAAAAAATGATTAAGCCAAACTTTCAGAATAATCTTCCATCAAATGGGTTAGGGTTACTGATAAACAGGCACTTCAACAGCACCCGTGGACCATTCACCAGTTTTAAATGGCTGATAACTGCCCAGAACATAAACTGCTGCATTAATATTAAATAATTGAGTTCATTCATTTCCTTCAAATAACCCAGTCATGCCTAAAAGGGTCCAAGGGACAATATAAACATATATCAAACTATGAATAGCACAAACTAAATATAGCCACAAAAACACCCTTCTGATTTAAGCTATCAGTAAGCTGTAGCTTTAGGCAACTTTTGCTGAGCTTGTTCCTTCAGTTGCCATAGTAATACAACCCTCAACCCCGTATTGCATTGTTGCTGCTATTAAGAAAGACCCCCTTCAAAATGGTCATGTTTGTTTAAAGCCTGGGGAATCCTTCATATTGACCATAGGTAGCCAAGGCAGAACTCAAAAAGCCTGGCCTCTTTAGTGAAAATGAACCATCGGTCAATATTTCTTCAGTAAACAAAGAAAAGCCACTTGGATGGGTGGAAGAGTCCCTTAAGATATCCAGATGAAAAGAGCACAGCCTGCTTTCCACTGCTCAAACAACTAAAATAAATACCCTCATTAAGGGCCCCCTTTCTTTAACGAGGAGAGTAAATAATGTTGCGTGACACTCCCACACCCACACTCGTACATACATTGATTGCTGTCCATTTTTTATTTATTTGATTCTTGCTAAAACAAAAGGCCTTGGGAAAAACCTACGATTAAAAAAACAGGACTATGTTAAAGATTATGACTTTAACTATGTTTCAGATTATGACTTTAAGATGGAGGCTAGTGTTTTGGAGGAACTTGAAAAGAAAGTTCTAGTGTAAATGCATTAGGCCAGGCAAAGGACACATGCGGTCGTATTTCATCCCCCTGAAATTCTGCAGCATAAGGTTTTTGTTCAAAGGCAGGGTTGCCTCAATGTTATTTCTCTCAGAGGAGCTGTCACCTTAAATCTTCCGACTGGTTTGTACACAGCCCCGATCGTATATTGCTGCCAGAATTACATAAAACAGTAATAAAATCATCTCAAGTGTTCTTCCGAGTGTTGGGAATGCCCTTTGGTTATTCGGTATGTATCTCTATACATAAAACCAGTATATATTCTGGAGAGAATTAGGTTGAATATGTAAAGAGTCCCTCTTCCACGAAGGCGGGAACGATAAGCCACCCCGCATGGCGGCTCGAGTGACGCACCGCTCCCTGGAGAGAGTGACACCGCGCGACTCTCTTCCGCTGATCAGGGAGGGAGTCGATTTATTTACATTGCTAAAAAAAAATAAGTAAGTGAATCTCAGAAACACCACATTGAATCCCATATTTCTCAAGTTTAAGCCGGCCAGCGGAATGATGCCCTGTGGCAACAATGACAAAAGAGGGAAATATGAACACTGCACTTATGTATGAAGATAGTGGAGATAACTGGATGCCCTCTCTGGCCTTCGTTTTAATACCTAATGCATGTAGGAATCTGTTCATTGGTCTGTGAGAAATGCGTACTGTTTACCCACACCTACTATTGATATTCCCTTTGCCCATTATGCCATATCTTCGGGAAAACTAGTATTGAACTTGATAGATAATCTTTATGTTTAGAAACGTTTTCATCAGTAAATGAAGTAAGTTGCTATTAGAAAAACGGCTTTGCCTCGGAGCAAACAGTTGATGCAGCTGCAGTATAAATCTCAGTTTTGACACGGAACTTTAAAATATTAATTTTGTTGGGATGGCTCAGGTTGCTCTCGGGGGACGGGGAGTTATTCATGTGCGCGCAGTTGCTACAAAGCAAAATCAGTGGAACGTTTCATTAGACAACAATCTGTGCTGCAGTCTGCTCCTTCCTCGCTGGCAGTGTGAAGACTCGGAGAGGGAGGGAGAGGCACACAACTCAGAGCTTCTCAGAGGCATTTCACAGCTTCAAAATGCTACTAAATTACCAACCTTGCACCTTTGCTATAAACGTGGATGACGATGAAAGTTCATGTAAAAAAGTAATAACAAGTTCGGTCAGCAATAAAAACATATTTAATCTATATTATTTAATTATTATTATAATAATGGGCCATTACGATTTTCCACCACAGGCCTCCGGTCTGTTACTGCTATCGGGCGGGCTTTACTGTGTAGCTGTGTTTTTCACGACTGACCCTAATGGAGATTTCCCTAACTGAGGGCATAAATGTGTCTGTCTGTGAATGTAGCACACTGGTTTTGTCTTCTGCAGTGGACGACGGCAAAAGAGGTGTGGTGCCCACTCTGTCTCTCTCTCTTCTCTGTCTCTCTCTCTCTCAGCTCAGATTGTGCTAATGGCTGGGAGTGCAGAAAGCAGAAAAGAGAGGGAGAGACAGAGGGAGGAAAATAGAAATATAGGGTGGGGAGGTGGGGAGAGCATGAGCAGGAAAGGAGGAGCTATTAAAAAAGAAGGAGTACGGGACCGTAAGGAAGATACAAATAGAGACAGAGACAGACGGTGAGACAGAGTAAGAAAGAGAAAGGGATAGACGCAGGGAGAGATAAAGATAGACCTATAGTGAGGTAAGGAGAAAGAGAAAGAGAGAGAGAGAGAAAGAGAGGCCAGCAGACTCTACCTCCACGATGGCCCCGTCAGGCTGTCTGAGGAAGTGCCGGTGCTGCTCCCTCAGCCCGCTGAGGTGCAGGGTGTAGACAGACACGCGCGTGCTGGTCTCCCCGCGGCCAGGCGTGGCTCCGGAGGGCCCGGCGCCGTGCTGGGGGTCACAGCTGGAGGTGGCACGGCCCGCCGAGGGGTCCTCCATCCAGATGTAGTCGTACACTGCCACCTAGTGAGACAGAGGAAACCCCCCCCGACCACCCCCAACATCGTCACCACCACCATCGACCACCCCCCAGCACCGCCTTTAATTAGGTACTGTCAAGGGCTTGTCACAGCAGTCAGGACTCTCTCTCTCTCAGCGGCAACAGGAGGGGCGAGAGAGGGAGGGAGGGAGGGAGAGCGGGAGGGTGAGGGAGGGGTGGTGGTGGGGATGAGCAGGCAGGGCTGAACTGCATACCTGCACTGACACAAACGCTCACTGCACGCAAATACCCCCTCATACCTGCGACCGCACATCAGCGGCATTCAAAAAAAGAAACAAAGGCCACTGACAGTAATCCCCCGTAATTTGCCGTGAACTCCACCGCGGGTGAATTTCGGTCAGAGAACGCTCGGCGTCGGGTTGCTAATGGATTCGCACGTGCTCCTCTGTCTCCTGGGCGCCACTGTGAGCGGTGCAGGAGTTCACCGACTCATTTTTTGGCTTCTTGCATTCACGGGTCTGCAAAGCCCACAGAAGCAAACAAGGGATACGTGTCTCTTTGCTGTCACGATCACCTTGTGGCAGACCGCTCAAAGGGGTCTCCTCTTCCCGCTCCTCGCACGGCAGGCAGAATACTGTTGGTACGTACGTAAGTTGATCTGGTGGCACTTGCTGTTTATTCGTGCTCAGCTTGTACTGTACCTGTAATGTATTGCGCTCATCTATTAAGAGAGCAGAGCGAGTAAGCAGAGCGTGTAACACGCTATATAGGTCATGTAACTGGGAGGCATCGGTGTGTGAAGATCAGGATGCCTCCCTGTTATTTGCTGTTTTCAGATGCTCACATGTGTCAACTCAATCACGGCCGTTCCCTTTACCCTGCTCCCAGGTGCAGTCTGCGCTGGTCTGCCACGCAATGGCAACCGACCGCACGCACGCGCTCACAAACACACACAGACCCACACGCGCATGTAGCACAACCGCACAAACATATAAACATACACGCATACCAATCAGTTTAGCAGTTGTTCATTGGGTAAGGGTGGGGGGGGGGCATGGGCCTCCTGGTGGTAAGCCTTTTTCCAGGGCCACACTTGGTCCCTGTGGAGCAGAAGCCCAGCGCCGAAGAGGAGGACCACAGACCACAGGCCCAAGAGCAGGCTATTCTCCAGGTGGCAGTGGTCGACTAGCTGAGCAGGGCAAAGGCCAGTTGGGGCAGACTGGGGCAGGCTGGGGCAGACTGGGGCAGGAGATTCATTACCACATGACTCACAATCAGGGCCGAGCTCTCTGCGAGCCTCAGCCAGGTTCAGCCAGGGTGAGTCAACCAGGAAGTTTTAGACCGCACCAGAGTTTGTAAACTCAAGGTGACCCTCTAATTGGCTCCGTAATTATGATTTGTCTGAAAAAGAAATAACAGCGACGACTGAAAAAGCAAACTCCTTGAGAGGGCTGCATGGCAGGTCACGGTTAAAGAGTAACTTAATTTTGTGTCCTGACGTTTGGATTTCTTAAACGACTTAAATTGTTACTCAAAACACAAGTCGGTCGGCTGGAGCCCAAGAACCATTACCACAGGTAATTATGCATTCTTGAGTGCAGAGAGCCTTGAGAAACAGGGCCTCATTGTGTGAAGGCAACTGAGGGCAGGAAGGTCTCTGTCTCTTACGATTTCTAGAACTCTGCATGGTAGTTTGTATCCTTTGGTGGAGAGAATCATGATATACTGCCATTACCTCCTTTTGGAAAATGTGTTTGTGAACACTAGGATTCTACTAAGGTGGTATCCACATTTTCCGATCCACATTCATTTGTAAACAAAAATACCAAGGCCAAATATACAGTGCAGTCTGCAAGCATTTGGACAGTGACACAATTTTTGCAGTTTTGGCTCTGTACTCTACAACATTAGATTTGAAATGAAAAGATGAATATGAGGTAGGGCAGACTGTCAGCATTAATTTGAGGGTATTTACATCCATATTGTGTGTTCCCTGTTGTACACAGTGACCGTATTTTGTGGGACCAAAAGTAATCAATTGGCTGTTCAGCTCTTCCTTGGCCAGCTGTGTGTTGTTGCATAAGTAAATTCATGCACAAGAAAGCTAACAGAAGGTCAAGTGTTGGTTCTAGGCGTGCTATTTGCATTTTAAGTCCGTTGCACAGGTGAGCTCGGCAATAGCAAACAACCTGGTAGACCATGAACGAACATGAACAAAAACCCCTTTTCAACTGTCGAACAGATCAAGAACAGGATGTAGGCATAGATGTTTCAAAGACCACCATAAAGAGAAGACTACATCAGCATAACCACAGAGGGTTCACCGCAAGATGCAAACCACTGATAATGCTCAAGAACACAAAGGCCAGGTAAGAGTTGGCTAAAAAGTACAAAAAAAACTGTGGAGGTCTGGAACAAAGTCTTATGGACCGATAAAACGAGTATTAACCTATACCAAAGTGGTCGAAAGAGGAAAGTGAAGAGAAAGAAAATAACTGCTGATTATCCAAAGCATGCCATCTCAACTGTGAAATATGGTGGATATAGTGTTATGGCTTGGGCATGTACGGCTGCAACTGTAACTGGCTCACTTTTTTGATGATGTGACTGCTGACGGCAGCAGGATGAATTCTGAAGTGTACAGAAACGTCTTATATGCTCAGATCCAATCAAATGGCTCAAAACTAACTGGATCGACCTTCACCTTGTAGCAGGACAATGAGCCCAAACATAGTGCTAATGCAGCCAAGGAGTTTTTCAGGGCCAAAAAGTGGAATGTTCTTGACTAAGTCGGTCACCTGACCTGAATCTGACTGAACATGCATTTCACTTGCTGAACTCAAGACTGAAGCCAGAAAACCCCCGAAACAAACAGGAACTGAAGATGGCTGCAGTAGAGACCCATACCAGGGAAGATACCCAGTGTGGTGATGTCTATGGGTCGCAGACTTCAGGCAGTCATCGAATGCAAAGGATTTGCAACCAAATAATAAATATGATGACTTTATTTAAGATTATGTTAATTTGTCTAATTACTTTTGGGTCCCTAAAATGGGGTATGAAATGAAAAGGGCTGTAATTTCCACATGGATCACTTGACATTGATTTAAATACACTCAAATTTAAGATGACAGTCAATTGTTTCATTTCAAATACAATGTGCTGGAGTACACAGTCAAAACAACAAAAGGAGAGCGAGAAAGAGAGGGAGGAGAGACAGAGAGAGAGAGAGAGAGAGAGAGAGAGAGAGAGAGAGAGATGCAGAGAGACTGTACCCTATAACATAAAGTACTGTTCCGACAGAGGAAATCCCCCTCCCATACTTTTTACTTTACACTGATAGGTTCTGTCAAGCTGCTAGCAGAATCTGAGTGGTCTTTGTCCCATCCTTCCATTTGATAGCACTAAGTGACTGATTTAGAATCAATGCCTGTGTGTTTCAGAGAGACCAGCTGTGGGTTAAGCAGATAGCATTCAAGTGAGCTAACCTAATTCTAACCAATCTGCCCTGGATTTATTGTTGATGTCTGTATTTAGAAATCTGATATAGTCCATATCAGTCTCTTTACTCCCATTAGGAGAGACAACCACTATTTCTTTTAGGACTGTGAACATCAAAACATGTCTCCCAGCAGGGACATAAATTCACAATTTGTAGACGTTACCACAAAATGCACAGACAGGGTAAGAGCCAGGAAGTGACAATCACACAGCACAGTACTGATAAATGTACATAAATCTAAATAGAAGTACAGTAACTATCGCATGTAGTGTACAGTGTATACGCATACACAAACATGCATTGAAATAAATAAGTGCCCACTAAGAAATACAGACATGCATGGGCAAGATAATGGAAATGAATGATAATGTAACGTACAAATTATGTGAAATACATGCAATGGTACCGATAGCTCATTTAAAAACCGCTTACCACTGTTCATCAGGATTAATAAAGCTAGTGTATGCAGTGCACATGTAAAGCAGCATTTTTAAAATGCGGACATATTTTGAGAATTTATTTAAAAATGTATATATTATTTTAAATGACCCACGTGTCCACTTAAGACCGGATATGGCCTGGCATCTAACAAAAGAGAAGAGGCAAGGAAAAAAAAGAACAAATCTTTAATGCTTTCATCTGATTTGAGTATAATTATGTACTTGACTTCTAGCAATTCTAAAAGTGCTCTCTTGACATTCTTGCACATCTTTCTAGGGCCCAACTGTTGGCAGAAATAAGTGTCAGTACCATGGATGTCGGGGGTTTACTGTCCTTGCAACTTCAAATCAAAATTTCCCAAGCTGACTTTCCTTCATACTCTTGTGACTCTGTGGCCCAAACGATGGCAATTACCAATTACCAGGGGAAGCTGTGATTAATGAACAATGTATATTAAAACTAATAAATCACCGGGCCACTTTTCCTCTGATGGAGGGAGTGAATATTTTCAGGTAAGCGGCTAGTCGGGGAGAGACAGCTCGGAGTGACTTCACCTGCGGCTGAGTTCCTCTGGCTAGCTTCCAGGATCGGCCCGGCTCCTGCATAAACAAGCCTGTCAATGCTCCAGAGCTGCACCCCGCCATCTTTACCCAGGTTTCCCTCTCATTCTAATTTTACCTTCCATTTGCATGCTCCTTTGGACTAATTAAATCTTTTCTCTCAAGTCATCGGGATGACAAATAATGTGATGCAATTTTGGCACATTATTATGTATGAAATGTGGGTATAATATATTCCACTCGGCTGAATATCTCGAGACTGCATGTAATGAGAACAACAGCACAACTCTGCTCTGTGTGTAGCCCGCACAAGTACCTCACCCACCCAACCCCCCCTCCCTCTCTCTCTCTCTCTTTCTTTCTTTCTTTCTTTCTTTTTTCATCAAGACAAAAGCTGCTGACCTTCCTATTCAGTACCACCCACCCCCTTCCTTTTCCCCAAACACAGTTTATATATAGTGCCGGCCTTCCACTGGGATCCTTTCGGTTTCAGTTCTGTCCCACTTGGCTTTAATTTACAGTGGGAAAATAATTAGAATCTCACTTTTGCGAAGACTGGAGTGAAAATGTAAACAATGCTTCCCTGCAGGCGGGTGCTTCATCACGTTGACAGGGTGCATTTGAATTTGCCTGGGTGGGGGACAGGCTGGGTTATTTATGTGTCAGTCGAACATGGAAGCCCGGGCCTGGCGGAGATGGGCAGCACGCTCCGGCGGCGTGGCGGCTCGACTCGCCTAATCCCGGGCAGCGGATCGGCTCAGGCTGGGCTGCGGACGGGGGTGTACCCGCGCACGCCGCCTCCGCCCCCCCCCCCCCCCCCACTTCAAATTCCCCTGTCTCCCCTCGCCTGTGGGTGCTGGTGGTTGGGGGCTGGGGATGTGGGGGGGGGGGGGGGGGTTGGTGTCGCCGACGGTCCCTGTGTTCGGGGTGGTCACTCGCGTGCCATGCCTCTGTGGGCCTGTTGTGCTCTCGCTGGCTGGATTTCAACATTTCCGCAGCGCAATTACAGCAGGAGAGGTGATGTACGGCGAAGAGGGCCCCTCCCCAGCCGGACACGGGAAGCCATGCCTGGCCGAACGAAGCAGCGGTGCTCATTAACATGGACACGGACAGCAGCCATTACGCTAAACCTGCACAACAAGCAAATCATGTTTATGCGATTAGGAGAGCTTCAAAATAGCTCGGATTCATTATGACTTCATGCCCATTGACCGAAGGTACTGACCTCCATGCCAGAGGCTGGATTTCATCTGTATTATCTCGACCTCATGCCTTTCCATTTTACTCAATTCGCTAATGTTTAAGAAATTCTTGGCGAATCTTATGATCTTATAATCGTAGCTGATGGGATGAGATAAAATCGATATCTTAAATAACTACTGAAAGTCACAAACAAATACAAACAAAACCCACCAGCCCCATGGCCTATGCTCATATTTATATTTTTAGAATGTTAAATAAAATACAGTCTGAATAAATTAAATAACTCAAGAGTTTTAGGAGAGATGGTATCTTTGCTCACGATAATCCTGGAAATAATCTGCATAATTCACTGTTACTAATTTCCTTTTATCAGGGCAAAATGCATATTTATTCCACAAACAACTGTTATAAATACAAAGCAGAAACATCAAATATCTCACAGAACTCTCCAAAACCATGGCCCTGGTTCTGGACCAGGTCTTGACTAAGAACTAACCTGAAGTCCAATTTTTCCTGTACTTTATGTTTGCTCATTTTTGCCATCATCACGCATGGACATAATGTTCCTAAATGCTTATTCTCAATGTTTATAGTGGCTTTACATTTGAAGGGTGGAGTTCTGCTCCGCCTGCACAGGGGCTCAGGTTTGGGGGGGGGGGGGGGGGGGGGGTATCACTGACAATGAGGGTTCTTCCAAATCTTCCATTTCAGAAATTGAGGACCGTTCACGAAAAATCATCCTTGAAGGCTGATTTCACAGACAGAGATAATGTATGCATCTGTGGCATCTACTTTTGCTGGAATAGTGATGTGGAAGCAACAAGCTATTTATACATAACCCACTCAGAGCCTGAAATGGAAAATCATACCACACATCTATGTACTGCAAAAGAGCATTACATTACAGGCAACCGCAGATTATTCCGTACACATTGAAAGGATCCCTTAAATGCTCAGATTAGTAACGTTGCTTCATTTCCATTTTCAAAAGAGCTGATTGTTTGTCACACTGGATGTGGGAAAAGACATGCAATGGATGTATTTTCAATTTGCTCATCCGATTGTTTCTTTAACAGATACATGTCTCTTTAAAAAGAACCACTTGTACAAAGATATGCTACAAATTGAACGAAAAGTGTCCCTAATTTACCATACATAGCAGTGCATTTGGATCATCCCTCAAAGGCTATGGTAATTTGTATAACTTTGCCTCTAAAATAATATTGCAGCTGTGGGTTTCCGTAGACGGCTCGGCTCACGTCACGTCAGCGGTGCAGCACCTTAAAGGCGTTCGCCAGATAAGAGATTCAATAACGATACGTCTCAGACATATTTCTCCTTGGATTGTCATCCCGCCCTTAAGACTGGACTACTGTCACAACAATAATCGCAGCCCTGTGGGGCGAAAGAAGGCTCCAAGGTCAAACTCTTCAAGACGCAGTAAAATGAACGAGGTTGTGGGCTCTTGTGTGCGCGCGCCTGCTTTTGTGCTGGGGACCAATAAGCAGAATAAAAAAAAGCCCGGGCCTTTCCTTTCCAGGTGTTTGCAGTAGTTTACGCAGTCCAGGCCATTTAATGGGGATGTCATCATTCAGTCACAGTGTGCTTTACGGCAGCGGCGGCAGCACCGGCAGCCGCTATTATGACTGTTCTTATTAGCCCTATGATCTATCGCTGATCAATTACAGGAACGTTAACGACCCCATGGATCACGGGGAAAAAAACAATTCCAACACCCTCTGTTCATCAACGGTCAACTCGGAGTACCAAAGGCACAAATTACAGTCCTCCCATCCGCCGGCGTAGCGGCTGAGATGGAAGTTGTGCAATCCCTTTGGATTTGGACAATTACTGTGAAGAATGTGGCGTAATCCCTGATATTCTCCCTCCCCCCCCCCCTCCCCCTCCTCCTCCCCCGCTCCTCTATCAGGTAATATTGTTCAAACATCATTTCCTTCCCTTTAAAGGTTCGAGCCTGGAAGAGTGTGGGACGCAAACATTTAGAGGCAGAATGAGGCGCATTTTCTTAAATATCCCATTGACTCCGCGCGCCGCCACCAAGCGCTCACTCATTCGCCGACAGTCCAATTTGTTCCTCCTGTTTCGCATTACGGGCGCCCGGCAAAAAGCGCTGGGAATCTATAGGAGCCGGGGAGGGAGAGGAGTTCAGCAGAAACATGTGGCTCCAATTTTGCGGCTCACAGCTGTATGTGTTTTGACAGCTGACAGGGCCTACAACATAGCATGGTGAAGCCGAAGCCCGTCCCGAACATCCCATCGCTGTACATGCACAGCAGCCTGGGTCAAAAACAAACAAACAAAAAAAAGACACCAACCGTATTTTCATTTGTCTCCATTTGTGAAACGAAGAGACCTTTGCCTAATCAGAGTCACTTCCTTTCTGGGGTCGGTTTGCTCTCCTGCTCTGAGAAATCTTGAACCTGTTAAGGATTGGAAGATAATAATATCCTGCTCTTGGATTAATCAGGGGAGACATATTAACCAGCCCCTGAAACTCCGTAATTAAATGTTCACACAGATGCGTTCAACTGAGAGCACTTGCACATACTCCTGTCTGTTGGGAAAGAGGAATAATTTATTTCAAAACGCAAACAGGAACCAAAAAAAAAAACCTATACAGCTTTTGCTCAAAATTGTCAAATTTCTCAAAAGCACTTCTGCATTCACACATGTCATTTTTGCACTGAAATATTGTTTCTTTGCAAACTGAAGATAGCTTCTCAAAGATAGCCCACAGTCACTGCACTACACTAGCCCTGTCTGTCCCATAGCAGGATGGCCGTGGAACCCCGACGCTACAGCGGCTGCAGTGGCATTAACAGAGGCGGACAGGGCTGTGGTGTTTGTGAAGGGGGCTGTGCACTCCAAGTGGGCTTTAACCATTGTGTGACTGCAGAGCTTTCACACATTAAGGCCCACAAAAGTCCATGACCTTTTCACAAACACAGGCACATACCCTTTGCAGTCACATCTCATATTGAATTCTCTAATGCAGCGCTCCTGTGGCTGTAGCCTGGGGCCGTGGGGGCTCAGAGCAGTGTCCACTAATAGCCGCTGTAATTGAAGAAGCTGCTCGGACCTGATTTGAACGCACCGCTTCTCTGGGCAGGAGCAGCACTCCAGGAGCCACAATGCTTTCGGAATGACCTCTCTGTATCAGGGAGCGTCGTCTCTCTCTCTCTCTCTCTCTCTCTCTCTCTCTCTCTTGCTCTTTCTCTCTCTCTCAACTGTTCTCCTGTTTTGGCTACCTTCTTGTGCCCCCTATCAGAGGTAGTTATGTTATGGGCCGCTGGTCTCATGCTAGGCTTCCTGGCCTTTTCCAGAGAAATGCGAAGCTTTGCTTTGCCATTACCTTTATAAGCTCAATTGTAATTTAAATGCACAGTTGGACATCAATGTTGTCCCAGTCTGACACAAAAAGGCAAGATAGATGTTGCCTCTGAAGCCAGTCCTTAACGGAACCCACATAAAAGTTATGCATAATACATCCAATGGTTATGTGCTGCAGGGAAAATTGAAGGGAAGCCACAACTTCCAGTACAGAGACGAAAACTCCAAAACAAGGAAGAAAAAAAAAACAGCGAGGCTGTTTTCCTTATGCTGCAGTAAGGAGGTTTCTCTATTCATCTGTATGAGTGACACAAATGAGGGAATGTACTGACCATGTAATATACTTGCTGCCCATTTCTAACAAAGAAATATTTCCGAGTACAGTAGGTACTGTATACATCATAGAAGCTCATCTTTCAACAGACAGACCAGTCTAGCGTTCTGCCAGCTGGAGACATGTTAGGACGTCAGGATAAATGATTTGCTTGCAAATAGCTGAAACGCCTAGGCAGTGGTCGCCCACCAGTAACACCGAAGCGCGATTCAGATTACAGTGGAGGAAATGTACCTCGCTCCCTTCGCTCGGCGGGGTGAAGAGTGAATGGGATAGCGACAAAGACCCTGGGAAGCCTGCTCTTCATTAGAGCTCCAATCTGTGCCATCCCAACCTTGACAGCTTTACCCTGGTGAATTGTTGCAAACCACCTTGGCTTTTCCAAAGTTTGCCCTGTGGTCACACATTATCTAGACGCGGGAAGAAAAACTACGCGCCCGCGCAAACCTTGATGCGGCGGTTGCGCGATGCTGTTGTGGAAACATCTTGAGGGCAATCAACTGCTATTAACACATGTCATGGGGAACTTATGAATTACTGCAAAGATTGCAGCTAACTGTACCGCTCCTCCATCATTGTCAAGACCTTCTGACAAAACAGTTTGCATACCTGCTTAAGTATTATAGAAATTAACACCTCCCTTCCAGGTATAGTAATCAAGAGGGTGACAGCAGACAATTAATTAGGTCCATCTGCATCACTGCCTTTACATAATTAATGTGTTCATTACAGAACTCGAATATAATTTTGTACTTCAGACTCCCAGTGGCTCGTGTGAATGGGGTGTGCAACTTTTCGCCTGCTTCCATAGCAACTTGCAACAGAAACATGAAGTGAAGATGCAGACAAAACATGCAACATAATTAAAAACATTTAAATGCATGGTGCATGATTTGGTCTGTCATCAGTGAGAACTAGGAAAGCAAATGTGAACAAGAACTTAAATGTATTAATTTTTTTTAATTTAACCAAGTAGGTCAACTGAGAACTCAATTCTCTTTTGCAGTGAGGCCCTGGGAATCAAGGTGGGCAGGAATGCAAGGCATTGTGTAGCCAATCAAATATGGATGGCGATTAGGTGCAAGACGAACAGAGCCATTTTTGGTGGGATGTTTGCCACCTCCACTACACACCTCCACTATTTCAGACAGTGTCATAGGTTCTTTAATGATTGAAAGAAGTCAGGAGCTCAATTTGACATCTTCTCTTTAGGTCAGCACCAACACCTTCTACAGCGCTTTATCCCCATCTCTGTACAGGGGCAATGGATTTCCATTTCCAGATGGAAGAGTGCCCCCTACAGGGCCAACAACAACTCTTCCAGTAGCAACCTTTCTTTCCCCAGGAGGTCTGCAATCCAAGTAATAACCAAGCCCACTCCAGCTTAGTTTCTGCAGTTAGCCAAGGGAAGGGTACAGAGTAGTATGAATACTGGTAAAGTTTCCGTCTTTATTCAACGGTTTCATTCAAATGTCTCTATTTATAGATCTCGCTATTGTTGCTGTATTTAACGTTAGCAGTAATAATGTCAATTGTATGGCCCGGAAGAAACCGTGCTGTACTATAAAGTTAATTGCTACGAGAAAAATCTGATTATATTTTATGATCGTCTTGTGAAAATTACAAGTTCGATAATAACAGGCCATTGGGAGATTTGTTATTGAATGTGGACTTATTTTTATTGTTTCTTTGCTCGAGGGAAACCATGTACTATATAAAAGGAATCTGCTTAAAGTTGCCTGACATCTTGACTTAAGTTTCGGTGTGATGTTTATTCCGTATATGTGAGAATTATAAGAATTAAACCCACAAATATCCACTTTTCTATCTGTCACCAATATTCAAAAACACTCAGGTTTATTTTGTATTTTGGTACCAATCTTGTCTCTCTTTTTCATCAATGCCATAATTTTAGAAGTGTATTTACTTATGACACATTCATATTTACACATTCATATGATAAAAAGCATTACATTTTGTTTCACTGAAACGTTCTCTTTCAGGGTTGCCCTTAACATTGTATTATACTACTATATAACACAAATCAGAGAAGTTGCTGTTCTGGCAAAGTAAATAAGGTGATAAACACTGTGACCATGTCCCTTCCATGGGAACTTCATTTTTCACTTTCACGTCTGCATAACTTTTTGAAAGATCCAATGTACCTGTGAATATATTTTCTTTCTGTTCTTTTTCCTTTCTTTTTTTGTAGCTAATGAAGGCCTTGTGGCCCATTGTTATTAAAATTACGCTTTTCCCTTGGATATTAATTGGGTCCATAATAAGAAACGCGTTGGATTCATTATTTAATTGCAGGGGCACATTTCGAATACAGTTTCTGAAATGTATTTTTAATGAAAAACACTACATCCTGACCTAATCATATCAACCTTATTCTATCTAATTAAGGATGCAAAAAATCATTAGAGTTGCAAAATATTAGTTTCAGCTCTGTCGGGCTGCTCCCCTCTCCTTCATGAATATATTTTTTCATGTCTATGATAAATAGTTAATGAGGGAAAAATGACAAAAATTTGCATGTAGGCAAATTAGTTTAATAGGGATATGTCTTTGCTGAGTTAGGAAAGTGACCCTTTTTTGCATGGAGAAATTGCTACAATAATTATGAAATAATGGCAAGGCCCATCTTATTTAAATGAAAAATCGCCTGCCTGAATAATGTAAAAATCATAAAATGCAATAACCTTAAATTTTCATCATACTGGCAAATGTGTTTAATGTGTTAGCATTTTATCAGTTTAATAAAGGCAAATTAGGGCCAATATGAAATATGCAGTAATTGTTGTAATGCAGGAAAATATATGTAAAGCTGATTTGCAAGGAAGTGCACTACAAGAAGCCATCTGCAAAAATAGAACACTGTCTTAATCAGAAACAAACTTTGCCATAAATGTAAATTAAACTTTCTACAGTGGGGTAGGGCAGTTTTCTCCCAATCAAATTTCATTCAATGGCAATGTACCCAATCACCTCAACTGACCACCATCAAAAATACTTAAGTTCAGAAAAAACAATCTACGTCTACATTTATGCATACTGCTCAACTCAGCCAAACTTCAACCCTGGCTAACACTCAAGAAAGCAGGCAGGATAGTGTGAAGACACCACCAGAAGCAGTCAACTACATTATGAGAATCCCAATGCCTTCCTGTGCTTTAAAATGCTTTATCTTCGAGTAATGATGATGAGAATTTTTTAATAGTATGGCTATTAATTTCAGTGACCACTGACTTTATGGCGCACTGTAAGTATTTAAACAAATATTATAAGTAAACCTTCTTCCATTAATATTTCATTTTATTTCAGCTCAAGAAATGCAGTTTTTGTTTCTGTTCGGTTATGGATATGGCTAATATTTTAATGTTAAAGCATTTGTAGAGGAAATTATGGAAAAGAAGATCAATATTATTGATGTTGTTTAATCAATATGTAACCATAAACAATAATATCTGTATTTATCTCTTATTTTTACTCATATCACTGATCCATACCTGTCAACCCTGTCATTCCAGGGAAAACACAGCCATTTACTTATATTTGAGAAGAGTGGATTACTAAGACATCCAAAAATATTCACACAAATAGGCTAACAGGTTTGGAACAGTCCCATTTAATGAATGGCTTTGAAATATTACCAGAATAGCAAAAACAAGATGTATGTTGGTGCCAATTAAGATTATAAAGGAGAAATTAAAGGGAACGGATCACTCAACTCTCCCATCTTCTGCTTTGGGAAAATAATATATTCACTGACTAAACTACGATTTTTCCAGGACTGTCAAAATATGAGACATATAAAGAGATGTCCTGTAGATGTATTATTATTGTACAAATTGTGTGTGTGTGCACCCATTGAACAACAGAGCATGGAATGCATGAAAATAAGTAAAAAAATTCATAAACCCCAGTTTATACGGTTCAATAGTTTTGAAAAATAAATAATTGTAATACATCAAGAATATGACCCTAAACCAATTCCCCAAAACATCTATTTCTGAGAAATACTCCCTTGACTCAGGGTGGGCCATTTGTGACAGGCACCATGAGAGACCCACACTGTTGCATTGTTTGTTGTGTTATTATCAACCTTTACTTATGTGTCAGTCATCAGAGTTGGCCCTGTACTACCTCCCTACACTTCCTCAACAGTATCTCATCAGTCAGAAACTGGCCAACCTGTGGCAGGGTCAAACTGGCCATATATCAACAACTACCGGCACACAGTTATGCACCTAACACAGTCAAACATGTGACCATCAGTCAGCAGCCTGTTCTGGTCAGACTGGTACATGAGAACAGCCCCAATGGATAACCGTGTTCAGCCACTACTGTTGGCCAATGCTGGACAATTGTTCTGGCCCTGTGGATTTCTGAACATTGGTAACACTGATAAAAATGACAAATTGCCACGCCTACAGTGTCATGCTTCATGGTTACTAATACTCCAGTCGATGTGCATAAATATTTAGAGATATTAATTGGGTTTCTACACCAATTAAAACATTAAAACCCCCAGAAGTAGAAGCTGTTAAGAGTAAACTTCCTATCAAGTGAGTTGGTATATTAAAGGTAATTTAGTGCATTTGTCCACATACATGCACATGCAAGTGTCTGCGTCTAAAGTGTGCATGTTGATTGAGTAGCCTTTCTTTAATGAAATATCTTTGGAAATTGGTTTCCACAGACTAATCAAGCAGCCCGCTAGCTGAGTTTCTGTTTTGGTAATTATCTTGTACTAATTAGAATGAAGTTAAAGACCTCTGAGATGAATTCTTGGCTTTCTGAAATGTAACTAAGGAAAATATAATGATATAAAATAAGGTTATTTTATGTATCTTTTTAGCCTAAATATCTTTGTTAACATCCCTTGATGAAAAGTTGGGGCCGGTGTCAGTTTCCACTATGACTAATCATTGGATTCCCCATTAGCATGCATGTACCATACACACTTCAGCCTAATCCAGCCTTACAAAAGAACAGAAGTTGAGATTCAGGTGTGACATTCCAATGGATCAATACAAACAAGTGATGTGTTTGTTCTCTGTAATATAAATAATTTTAACGGTGAAAGGAATATTGTTCATTAAAATGGAGCTGTGCTTCCTACAGAAGATCTCACCTTCCTCCTCTCACCATTGAATCCTCTCCACTGCTCAGCCTTCTTCACAATGTAGCTCAGCTCCTGGTTGGACAACTCCAGATCATGTGGAATGAAGAAGGCTTCCTCTTTAGAGTGCAAGCGCTGGAAGATGTCAAGCATGCGGCCGTCATTGTGTAGCCTGAAATGGGAAGGGCAGGCCTCCTTATAAAGGATCACAAGGCATTATCGTTTTAGAGCTTAAAGGTCATTAAGGGTCAAATATCAAACAAGATCTAACAAATGTCCAATGATAAATAATTTCACTACAAATAAAAAACTGTATACACAACATGGTCAAAAGTATGTGGACACCTGACATCGAACATCTCACCCAAAATTATGGGCATTAATATGGAGTTGGTCCACCCCTTGCTGCAATAACAACCTCCACTCTTCTGGGAAGGCTTTATACTAGATGTTGGAGCATTGTTGCAGGGATTTGTTTCCATTCAGCCAGAAGAGCATTAGTGAGGTCGGGCACTGATTGGACTATTAGGCCTCGCTCGCAGTTGGCTTTCCAATTGACCCCAAAGGTGTTGGATGGGGTTGAGGTCAGTACTCTGTGCAGGCTAGTAAAGTTCTTCCATACCAATCTCAACAAAACCATTTCTATATGGACCTTGCTGTGTGCCCAGGGGAATTGTCATGCTGAAAAAGAAAAGAGCCTTCCTCAAACTGAGGCCCAAACCATGAAAAACAGCCCCAGACCAAAGGGTGTCCAGATAATTTTGGTCATATATTTTATATGGCACATTAGCTTTACTTTAGCAAGCGTCTACAATGAAATGCATATTATTCCTTTTGAAAACATACACTATTTTAAAATCTGAAATACAAATTTCAAAAGGTTGTTGTTATGTATTATTGAAAAAACAACATATAATACAGATACTTAGCTATGCAATCAATATTATCTAAGCTTTTTACACTGCTGCTTTAAACCCATTTCATCCACTGAATCAGTGTGCTAGTCTACTGATAAATGGCACAAAGGTCATAGCTAGTTTTGCAATGCATTCTGGGCACTGGAGTCAGACAGGAATACACTGATATGGAGTTATGAAACATTAACATTACAATTAAAAATTGGCTTAAAAGCTCAAACCACCACCTGTACATGTTTTACTGTATGAAGATGGAAAAAAAATGAATTCTCGCAGTGAGTTATAAATCAAATGGCCATTCATCGCTCATGCAGTAAAGAGGGAGAATGTCACATGCTGACACCAAATCATGAATAATAAAACTTCAGAAAAGAGATTTTCTGGCAAACAAGTCACTTAAACTTCAACATGCATATCTAAAAATCGGTACATTTAGAAACATACATACTGCATTTTTAAGTTTTGATTAAGGATAGAGGATGAGTTTTACTGTTATCCTGAATACGGCATTGTAACAGGAAATATTGTATGCTTTCCATGGAAAGCACTCCATGAAACAAGCCTTGTGAGTTACAATGTTGTGCAATGTTTGAACAGATGCTTTCAAGCATGTAAAAGGGAATGCAAATAAACTGTAAACAGACCGGAGACTACGCATGGAGAGCAGTGAATGCCTGGCACTCTCAGCCCATTTTCCAAAAGCCACTTCAAAAACAGTGCCGTGAAAAAATGCATTGTCTGTGACGTTTTGTCTGAACACATCATCACTGTTGATCAATTCCTGCGATAAGTGTTGTTATGGTGGAGTGTTTCTAAAAGCACCAATAACAAACAAGACACTGGCAAAACAGAGATTTACATAACTTTCAAAACAAATGCAATGGAGGGGCTTCTGGGAATTAAGAACAATGAGGGGGAAAAAAAATCCAAATCCAATAAGTTAAAATCTACAAATTTATTCATTGTTCCATCCCAAAAAATTCTAAGATTTTCTGCTTTCTTTGAAGCACAAAACAAAAGTGATTGTTCCCTGCTACATGTGAATCCCTGCTTGAAGCCATTTCTTCCCTGGACAGTAGTCCATGTAATGTCTGTATGTAATCCACATACTCTGCATCACTGCTTCCCTTGTGTATTACTACAATAGGTTACACACACACACACACAAATAACTCAATTGATGAGTGAAAGACAGCTGGGCAGTATGGATTTTACACAGCGTTCACCCAGACTGTCTCTGTGCAGCAGGTTCACCACAAATGGGGACTGAAGATAACAGGGAAAAAAGGGACACATTCATGGCTGACATATTTCGTATCTATCTTTCTGCTTCAGCCCCTGAGCCTCACAGACAGACAGCAGTCTGGTTGGTACGGACGCACTCAAAGAACCGGGAGACCAGCCCTTTCGTCGTCCATTAAAATGGAAGGGGTTTACCTTGTAATCATTTTAATGCAATAATGTTACTATCACTGTCACATCACATACCCTTTATTTGCGAGGTTTTGGATGAAAAATCAGTAAAATATTTTGCAGCGAATGAATCAGGCCTGCCTAAAATGTAATTAAAAAAGGATAACAGTTCATTCTATCTATACGTATAGCCCCGGGGTTTTTTTTTAGAAATAGGTCACACGCTGTGTCACAGCTCTTCCTGACAGCCAATAGGAATTTGTAACCCATAAAATTATCAGCCCTCCTCAGCTCCCTGCCCTACATTCAATAGAACCCACATCCCTGTGAGTGGCAGAAGTCATTATTCTGAGCTCCTGTTTTAATATTGCCCATTTAGTCAAACCTGATAAACAGTGCTTACAGAAATTAGATGTCACCCTTTACCTAATATTTCCAGAAGGAAAACTGATTAATTCAATAAGGATTACTTTTATTGTGTGCTGCGGATCACATATTACTGTTGTTGTTTATTAATGTGAGTACAAAACATATTTTTTTACAGTGTGGGGTTATTATAAAGTGTAACAGTCACACACTGGGGTGCATGATGATGCTGCTCACCCCTAAAGCAAAGACAGCAATAATTAAAGCTAAAATAAAATTTGTGGTCTGAGATTAAATGTATTATAATAATGTGTTCAAATGTAAATCTGAAGCAGTGAACATTTTCTAGGGAGAGAGTGAAGTCTACTCGAAAACCAACCTAATATTTATAATACTATATGTCTCTAATGCTATTCAGATGCCTTAATCGTGGGGTTCTAACACTCCCGAGTGGCATAGGGTTAGGGACAGTATGGCATGTGGGTCTACCAGCAGGTGTCCCAGGATGTAAAAAGCACTGTATCTACTCACAGATTCCAGCATCCAACAGCATATTTATAAACAAGCCATTTGAATATTCATAGAGGACAAGAAGCAGCAATGCGCTCAGAATGTATTCATTTTATGCAAATGACTCTTATGCAAAAAAAAAAAAAAATTAAAGAAAACGCTACCTTTAGATGTGCCCCCACTGCACAATTCAATGAATTCCCAGAACTGAATACGGTTATCCGTTACGATTATAACAGCAAATGGTAACAATAAAGGACTGATCGAATCAGATTAAATCAACGTTTGCTTTGTGGAATGAGAAAAAAAACTCTAGGCCTTGTAAAGATGTATTTATGAACGAGTAGGGGCTTGTAGACAGCTTTGGAGCGTTTCAGAGGGGCCCTGCTCTTCATTGGCAGAACATCCCTGGAGGCTCAAACTCCAAAAATATCCAATGATAATTCATAATTCTGGGTGGCTCTTCCTGCTTGCTTAAGTGTTGTGACACATTTCAGCCACTAGGAAGGTCAGAGACAAATTCAAAGTCAACATCAAAGTACAAAATGACAGTGAGGAGAGCTAACTCCTTTCTGAATAGAAAAAAAACATAATAAAAAAACAACAAATAATCCTTGTGTTTCTAGGACCAAAAACACAAAATAAAACTTATGCATGGCAACTACATTGAAGATGTCTATATTTCTCTCTTTTTCATCTTATCTAAATATTTTATGTTTTAGTACCGTACATTGTGAAGGATGGAATTGCATATTTTCACAAAATGAGATACTGGAAACATGAGTAAAAGATAAGAAAATCTTCCCCTCTGTCCTACCTGTTTGTAATACCTGTGGCCATTATCAGTGTGTAATGTAATCGTATGTATGTATCAGTTACAGTGATCTCAGACTCCAGTGTCCTAGTCCTGTAGTATGCAATGCAGTGCAGAAATGATCCAGCTCTTGTTCACTGTAGGGAAAATGTTAGGCCTGTCCATATTAATACTTTTTGCAGGAGGTTAGCCACAAATGATGTTAATGGAGTAATTTGTCTGAGGCTTCCCTGGAAGACTTCTTGTATTTTTGTATTCAACGCTATTTGAGAGATGTAAGACGTAACCTGATTAAAATACACCATTAAAATACCCAAGAAGATGTAATACATGCTTACTCTGAAGCTGTAAGACATGCATTACAGCAGTTAGACAGAATGACCCCCAAAATTAGTCACTAATAGCACAGCAGGTTAGTAACCCCTCTCACCTGAAAAAGTAGATGTAGAGGATGGTGATGGAGCAGAGGAAGAGTACGGTGTAGAGGAAGAGTGTGATCAGTATCCCCGGCGCGCCTGAGTTTTCAGTTCGGTGGAAGTGCCAGTACAGCTTGGCGGCGTCTGCCATGGGCTGCTCGGCACTGTAGGCCAGCCGCTGGAGAGACACGAGACCACCATGCTCCTGTCACGCCCTGCAACACCTCAGTGGCACTCAGGGGAAAAAGGATGTGCCCAGGACTTTGGCCTAAAGGTGCAACAGCCTGAGCGTACTCTGTATTTTTTATGAAATAGAGCGTTTTTGAATTCGCTAAAATCGTTAAAAACATAGCAGAAACTGCCTCGGCTCATACGTTACAATCCATCTGTCTCAGTCATGTGACCTTTTTGTTTGTGGCAGCCATTTTCCTGACTGTCTTTTGCTGCGTAGCAGCAGGGGAACAATGGCGGGGAATACAAAAACTGCATTTCAACGTCTGTGAAAAACAATATTTACAGAAACTAAAAAACTAGCTAAAATTCAATCACAACAACTATGCTAGTTAGGCTGGTAAAATGGCTGACATTACTCTAGCTAAAAGGTAGTCTAAAAGGTAGTCCAATTGGCTTCATAAACGATAACAGGAGGTAGCTGAATGCTATCCAAAAGCACAGGCTAGCATAACACGACTGGTGCTCATTACAGGGTCAGAAACCAGGTGAGCATACCAACGTTACAATATTTATCAATCGACAACCTCACAGGTAATGGGATAAGAATAAACATCAAAATTCCAAACAATCCTAATAAGACCGATTATCCCATATTATGAAGTGGGTTAATATTAATGTTAGACCAACTGATATTTACCCTAACGTTAGTGCTAACAAAGGCCATCCAGGTGAGTCATGTTAAACATACAGGTTTAGGTTACGTTACTGCCGTGCGAGCCAGCCAGCTTAGCATCCCTGATATAAAGTGTTCATCGCACATTACGGAGAGTACTGTTAGCTTCCAGTTTGTCCCTCCTGATTGCAGCCAACCATTTTATGTGACGATCAGGGTCTTTGGGAAAGCAATAAAATTCCACATTTTTATTTTTATTGTTGTACCCAACTGCGCAGCACATTGAGGCATTTTGATTTTCACGGCCAGGAAGATGGTGGTGAGGTTTTACCGTGACGTTACAAGAAACAGATGAATATGCATTTTTAAATGGACTGACTGGTGCTTGAACATTACCTTCCTCTATCTATTTTTATTTGAGTAGGAATTCCAGCCACAAATCGTATTTATTCCTGCTCTATCTAGTGCATTATGATTCATGATATTCTTAAGCTAGAATATGACGACCGGAATTTAAAGCATGGTGGGGCAGAGTGTACAGCATTTAAGTAGTGAGATGTAATCTAACAGTGTGGCTGTAAACCACTATGAATCATATGCACCGACCAGGCAACGGAAATTTTTGATACATTGCTGGAGGTACAAATAGGTTCTCACCAACACATCTAAAAACGATTTGCAATCACTGAAAATGACACATAGCATTTGGAGATGGACAACAACAAAAAAAAGCTGCCAAAAAGGCATGCATCTAACCTTGTTTTTTCCCTCCTAAAGTCACTTTGCCAAGATAAAGTGAACTTCTATTTAAAGTGCACAAGTGTCCAAGTTATTTTAAGTGACTTACCCCCAGGATTGCATCCACAGCAAAGACTGCCAGAGGGTCGAGCACTGTCCACACTCCCAGAGCCATGATAAACTTTGACAAGAAGGAAGGGAATGAGCTAAATATTAGCTGACAGCCCCATCTGATCAGAACCAGAAGTAACGTAACTGCATTCAAGGTCAGAGGTCCGATCACGACCATCGCCAACTCCTCGCGGGTATGAAGCAAGGAATTCTGGTAGACGAGTTCCACGGTGTGAGGATGGAACCGGAATCTGAAGGGGGGGGGGGGCAGCGGGGAGTAGGGGGAAGACAGCATTTACACAGAGATAGCCGTGAAGGCTGTGCTAAAAGGCACAACACGCTCCGCTTCACCACCAGATTACACACAGCTGCAGGTTTGCTCTGCATTTTCAACTTAGAAATCATGTTGTAAATAACAGAACACTGTTTCCTGAAAGCTTCTGTTATTGTAAAGGTGCGTTTTTCGAAATCACAAACTGACAAGAAACTGACATGAAGTTTTGATGCACGCAGCAAAGAAATTGTAGTTCCGGAAACATCTCCAAAAAAGCAGTGCTGATGCGAGAATTTGATTTCGCAGATAGGTGAGAAATTTACTGTACATTTTGCCCAAAACACTGAAAGTTGTCTGTGCCCCTTCAATTTACAGCAAGGCTCATGAGTTTCTTAATCTACCATCTACAAGCTGTGGTTGTATGAGTGGAGTCCATTTTGTGGCCATTAATTCCTTTCTGATTTAGTGAGGGAGAGGACTCACTTTTAGATCCTCTCCATTAAACCCACTGCGGTCCATTTGACTTTTCCCCTGATCCACACTTTATTTTTTGTTGTGTATGCTGTGGCTTTTGCCATGTCTACAATTTGTCAATACCATGTGCATACAATGTCAATATCATGCATTTTCAACATGATTACATTTCTAAATTCCAATAATTTGTCTCTGAAATGGTTTAAGTTTGAAGCTTTCATTCCGTAACTTCCAACATCGGAAGCTACTTTGAAACGCATGTCCTGAGTCTGCATAAAAAAAGTACTGCATCTGCGCATAATCTGGTATAACACACTAAAAAATGTTGTTTTAATAAATACAGCTTGATTTAATGCTCCATATTCACTGTGTGGAAACATTATCTGGTTTGACCCTCAAAGAACAAAGTGCACATAGAATGGAATGAATTATTTCCCCTCAGCTACGAATTGATGCGCAGGCGGACCTGATGTTTTTGGACACCTGACCGAGTGAACGCCACTCTCCCCCTGGAGCGCATGCAAGCTCAGCGTCTGGCAGAAGCCGGCCTGAGAGGGCACGGTGGTTAATTACAGCCATGCAGGCACTGAGAGAGACGCCCGCACTCCTGAAGGACCCGCTCAGTGGCCCACTGATATCCGGAGGCCCGGGGAGGCTGTCATGTTTCTAATCCTTGACAGTCACAGCACTGTGGTCATGAGCATTGTCCATTGTAGGGAGAAGTGCTGGGAGGGGAACAGAGGACATGTGGAACTTGTCATCTGCGAGTGGATGTGTTCTGGCCAATTTATTTCCATGTTTTGAATTTTCATTTGTCCTCAGTCGTGAAAACAGGTGTTGTCTGCACTGTCACCATTTTGTCTGTCAATATTTAAAAGGTACACTAAAGACACCGAAGAGTCAGGTCCAAAGGTATTGCCACCTTCAGCAAAAATGTGCAAAAAGGCTGCAGAAAACAATTAACACAATCACACCACTACTTATATACACCGCATGGAAAACATGGTACTTTCAACCTAAATAACATATTTTTTAAATTATAGATTTAATAAAAAGTTTTCATTGTTATTGGCACCTCCATTATTAGTACTTTCGAGGGATCATGAATGATTCCTCGATGCAGAACCTTTCCAGAACTTTGATATCTATAGGTTTGCACTCATGGACTGCCTTCAATTCAGACCACATGTTTTTGATAGGGTGTTGATAAGTCTAGAGAATAAGATTTTTTGATGCATTTCAAAACATTTATTTTTCATAAAACCATTTCTATGCTGATTTTGAGATTTTGTTTCATGTCATTGTCTTGCTGGAGGGACCACTTTCTGGCAGAAGTAAACAGGTTTTGGGCTAAATCTCCCGTTCTTATGCAATTGATCTAAAAAGGGGCCCCTTTATTTTGGCCTCATCTGACTATAGCACCTGGTATATATGTGTGTGTGTGTGTGTGTGTGTGTGTGTTTGTACGAGAGTGAGAAAGAGAAAGAAAGACTGATATTAACCCCTACTGAGTGATATTCATTCCAAATACATCTCCTTACAATTTTTATAGAAACAAGCCAGTAATATATATATATATATATATATATATATATATATATATATATATATATATATAATTAAAATTTTATTTTTATTAAAATTTGAGTATGACAAGGTGACTATATCCTAAAAAGTTTCACTATGTTTATCCCTTTTTAAAGATGCTGACTCTGTACAAAACAACGATTGATCCAATTAATGACCACTTATAGGAAGTGGCCAGTGGATTACAAGTAACTCCCCACATCACATCATTAAGGGTTTTTGTCACAATCCGGTAATTCTGGTAAAAGGGCTCATTTTCTCAGGAGCACAAAGTAACGGTAATGAATCAGTCTGGGGTGTTGTAAACATGCTGCTGAAGAACTCTCTCTCTCTCTCTCTTTTACTCTCTCTCTCTCTCTCTCTCTCGAGCTTGGTGCGCACAAGCATATCAAAGGAAGCACACTCACTTGTTGACAGGAACTGCGATGGCCTGGAGGAAGAGCCATTGGCTGCAGTAATGCAGGTAGAGCCTCACAAACCAGATCAAAGCGAGGAGCAGCATAATGAAGCAGAACTCTGGAGAGCGCCACTGTGACAGGCCCAGCTCTGACAGGAACATGCGGAGAGCCAAATGTGTGTGCTCAGCAGCCGCTCCGCCGGCCCGCCTGCCGCAGGACTGCTGAGGCCTGGAAACAGAGCGCCCGAGTCAGGCCTCCGCCGCTCCGCTCCTCCCCTCCTCACCCACCTCCGCCGCGGCTGCGCCGCTGCTTAGCTATTCTCTTTCATGGGGAGGGCTGGGACTCAGTTTCAGAGGCGTGGGAGCATATACAGTGGGAATGGGGGGTGGGGGTGGGGGTGGGGGGGTCGGGGTGGTAATAAAGACTATAACAATTAGGCTAAGGACCAATACAATAGCTTTCCAAATCATTCTCATACCACACCTCAAAAGCATATGCTATACTGTATGCTGTATCCGTAACTTCACTAAACATTGGGTGAATTAAATTAACTGAAATATATTTACTCGCATGATGCCAAAATGGGCACATAAATACATCAGCATCTGTGATATTCGCCTGATGATGACCTGAATGATCACAGTCTTGTCTTTGTGACTGTACAATAAAACAACTGAGAGCAACAGCAGTGTGCAGGGAAAAAGGAACCTTATCATTTACTGATATATTTTTCACCTGTAAGTATTTTAGATATGTGTACAGCCTGCTTTGTTCTAAATGATTTTAACTAACACTGCTGGATAAAAACAAAGGTCTACTTTACTACAGGTGATATTTTTAGTTTTAATCAAATTGTGCAACTTGGCAGTTGGCAGCTAGGATATACATCTAGGGAAATACGTTGCATTTTTTGCCTAAAGAGTAAAATAGTTGTGGGTAGAATAGATTGCTGTTTTCAGCGACCAAGTGAACTGTTGCATTTGAGTCCAAATGAGTGTAATTTGGAGAAAATTAAGTCACAGGATGTTGCCAGCAATTTCTTACATCAAGTCACAATAAACTAAACTGAACATCTCCAACCCCTCCAGGAATGCGCTTTCTGAAGTGTTAAATTATCTTACGTTATCAGGTTTCTCAAAAGATGAACATTAGATCACTTTCAGCTTTTGAAAGTGGAGTCTTATTATGAATGCTGAGTCAGCAGTTTAGGGACAAATATACATGTTAGCATGCAGTACAATACAATGCTGCAGAGAAAACAACGTAAAACCTACAAGGATGCACTACAATTTCAAACATATCTATTTTGTTCAATATTGTTTTCACATGCTTGCAATAAAGAAATCAGTTGTTAATTTACCAAACTACCAAAAACCTTTTTTTCATAAGCATATTTTCTGCATGTCCACACTAGTGAAGTTACCCAGTGGATTAAATGTACCAGAGATGTTTGTAGTATGCTACGCTATGCTATGCTTACATTTCCCAAAATTAGTAAATAAAACCTCACTTAATCATCCTTGTAATGAAGATGTTCATGATTTATGAATACTATTTTTTTGCTGCCTTAACAAAGAGACTTTTAAAAGAAAACCTGATGTGAAATCTGCAATCACCACAGATATTCCATCTTTACACCTTCAACCAAATAAAATAACAAAACAAGAAAAAGGGAGGTAGGAATGAGTAAATTTAGATTTACACTCTCAAAAATGGAGTTTTACAAGACTACAATATTTCCTAGTAAATTACTGTAATTAGCATTTTTTCTGTGAAATCAGTGGTTACCTGGAATTTACAAGACTTAACAATAATATTTCACAATGTAATCTGAATATTACTGAGAAATCAATGTAAGCACTACAGCAAAAAAATGGTGAAATTTGAACTGAATTGGACCATGCAGCATTATGGGATATTGCGGCTGTAGTTAAAATCTATCAATGCGGTACCTGCGGAAAACTGGGAGTTGACTATCAGACAGATACAGTATTAAGCAGTAGTATTATTAAGTTATTTCAGCATTCAGATAGGTTTGCTAACAGTGGCTTCCCCATTATTACGGTAATATATTTAGCTAAATATATAGCTACATTTTAAAATCTTGTAACTGTGCTTTCATTTGTAGCTAAGGCTTTGTAGCTGGAGTGTGCTGTGTTGGATTATGGTAGTAAACGTTATCTTCATGTTAGCTGAGAAATCTAAGATCATTACGTGAATGTATGGATGAGCAATTAATGCACACTTCTTTAGAAATTAGATTGCTTACAAGTTTTGAGTTTTGTGAGCAACCGATATCCGATATCAAAGTGCTAAGGTAGAACTATTTGGGAAGTGGGCACTGCGTGATTTAACGTAATTTTATACAGAAATTATTAGTCAACTTCTCAGGTTAATTGAGTGTTTTTCAATTGCAATGCTTTTGACGAGCCAGCCTTATCAGGCTGTTGTTGTGTGATGAATTAAATTATAATGACATGACATGGAAGTGTGGAGCAACAGAAGGAGTTTGCACGTCTAAGATTGGATTTCAGGGTCGACCTAATTTAATTAAATTTTTTGTTGAAAATCATGGTGAAGGTTTCAGTGTTATTGCAGTTGTACAGTAACATTTAAAACAGACATTTACATTGTCTTGCATAATAAAAAAATATTTAAAAGAACCTGTTAGTATGCGGTTGTCATTGTATAAGCTTCTAATAAATTATTTATGGTGTCATAAATTTTGATACCATAAAAAACTGCTTAATATGTAAAATGGATATTGTCTATGTTTTAATTTTTTACTTGATTCAAAAAGGTGTTGTCAAATTACATTACACTGTAAAATTTACAATATGTAACAATACAAACTACTTTTACAGTAAATTTCTAGCTACTGAGTTACATTCATTTTACAGCTGATTTGTGAAAATACAGGTGATTACTGCAATTCAGAAGCAGTTGATTACTGTAATTCTACACTTGTACACAGCTATATCACAGTAGTAATGGTCTAATGTGAAATGGCAGTATATAGTTGTCATTTAATTAGAATATGTTACAGGAAATAACTACTAATTGGTTAACAGTAAATTACTGTGAAGCTTACTGTAAAAGTACAGCAATTATTAAATCAGTAATTTACTGTAAATTGACAGTCAATATTTTTGTGTCGTCCTACACATGCACCTTCTGAGTAGTTCACTGTTGTAATATCACTTCTCGTAAATGATTAAATACCACTGAAAACAATTTTCATGACTTCACACCTCTTCACATATTGCAAATAAGGTCAAAACAGGCAATTTCAGACACACACACCACAAATGTACATGCATTGTCTATCATAGACATTGCCTCTATGAAACATTGTGCTACTTCATTAAAAAAACTAAAGGAGTATTTCATTGACCTTTATCCTAGATATGCTACAGAAGAAAGTATCTCTTTGATCATTCTTAGTTATATAACATGGAAATGGAACTAATGCTCTTTAAAAATAGCATGAAGTGAACAGCAAGTGGTAACAAGCATTAAGCCTTTAAGTTGGTATTGGTGATGATGGACTTTAAGCAAAGCATTGGCGTTGAGTTTCCAGCAGATTTATGTTGAGATGGCTGCAGGGAAGAGAGCATGAAGGTAACCCTGAGAAATATTTTTGCCTTTGGTTAAAGCTCTAAATCTGGAGCCACTTAAAGACTGGACTTATCCTTTATTTTGAGGATTAAGTTATTTTCTGTCACTTTTTTTTATTTAGGCCATGGGCATTGTTTTTTTTTTTTTTTTTTTTGAATATGCCAGAAACTATTTTTCTAACATTGCCGCTTTCAGTGAATGAATGCTGTCGGAAAAAAAGGCGCACTTCGTCCACAACGAATGCTGCCATTTGTGTTTGTGTGCATCCTGTGTGCCGTAGTTCTGTTTACTGTAGGTCATGTCCAGAAAAGCAAATGTTTCACACAGTCTAAAGTTCAGACTGAAAAAGGCACAGGGAAGACGAGAGTTCTTCTGTTTACAGTTGAAAATCTACGAGGACCTCGTGCAGCAGCAACGAAGAATTTGCAGAAAAGGTAAATATTTTTGCAAAGGTTTGAGTTAAGAGACAGATCAAAACTGATTATTGGTGTTAACTAAAACACACAAACACTTGGCTTATTACGTTTGAAAAAGCAAATGCAAAGTCCGTATTAACCCTTATTTGTGAATCCACTTTCAGATATTAAGTTACCATTCAGCGTACGTACATATCATTAAGATTAAGATCTGACATCTTATGATGAGTTACATTAACAAACTGCGGCACTTGTATTTTAGAATTAAATTTTATCTCATCTCCAAATTACTGCAACACAAACACTTAATCAGGTGCATTATGTCCCACACACTTGTTATTCCCCCTACCCATCAAGAACGAATAAATAAAGTAAGCTTGTGTAAAGTGAAAGCAATAAAGTATTCCTAGCCTGAGTGTTGACCGTGACAGAACCAATACACAAAGACTTATAAAAATATTGTCTAACTCAGAATGTTTCCATATTTCCACACGTGAATTTTCACACAGTGCCCATAATCAGCAAGCACAGCACTGCTGACTGGTGAAGCAGCTGTGTTTTCTTTAGTTACTGGTGGAAAACTATTAGATCAGATTAGAAGTATCACAGTATAGTAGTAAAGTATTTTAGGACACATCTAAGTATGCTTGAATATTTGCATACTTAGATGCAAATACTTAGACTATTTCATAGTCCTACAGAGTTCTATACATGGGCTTTGATGAAAAAGAAGTTATCTAAGTCTCTTCTACAACCATTTTTTGCCACAGTAAAAAACACTGTGTTTGTCACTCAACTCTTTCACACCATACTGGCACATTAAAAGGCATGTTTATTGTTTATTTTGCAAGACACAGAGAGAAAACACCTGTAAAGTTAGTAAGATATCAATGTGAGCTACTCTTGCTTGAAAAAAATGTCTAAACTCAGTGGTCAGCTCTAAACTCAAGTTAAAAAGCAAAATTATACTGTAGGAAACAAAGTATATCAGTGTTTAAAAAACAGAGGGAAGAATGTAGCGTTTATAAGTGTTACTTTGGTTTATTTGTCCCCCAGGAAAACCTTGTGAAACATGGCAAGTGTTGAAACCAAGAAGTGAACAGGCTTCAATCAAAGCTTCAAGGGATGCCATGTAATGCTGTTGTTTCTGCTAGCAATGGAAACACTGGCTTTACAAGCCTTGAGGTAATTAACCAGAACAATGTTTCACCGAGGCCGGGGATATTGTCACCATATGAGAATGATATGTGTACAGTGACTGGGTTCTTGTAGTCAGGAAGCACTGTAGACAGAAAGAGCATCATACTTCAGTGCAGCTCTGTGAGGGCTTCAGTGTTGGTGCAACCCGCCCTTGATTACCTGTAGCAAATGTTGGGTTTAATGTGGAACAGTGCCAAGCAGCAAAACTGCCATTTGAATCTGGATGTATCAAAAATGTAACCATACAATGATCACATCTTGCTATTGCAAATATACAAAGAAATCATAATTTTGGTACATGATTTGCTAATTAAAAGGATAAAAGGCTGAAGGGTAAAACATTCCTTTCCCAAGGTTTGTTTCACTGAGCAGTGCATTCTACCAAAAAATCTATCACCAATTTAACTGCATAACTGCATCAAGCTTGGCATGAAAGCACATCCACAGCCAAAAACATAAAAAAATAAAAATCACTACAGTTACAAGGTTTCAGATGATTTAGTGATTTGGATGCCTTCTGGGTTTTCCTGAATGAGTGCTTATGCTTTAAACAATTTAATTTCTTCAGATTTATTTTACAGTTTTTCTTTTACAGTTCTGCAATTAGATTGAAATCTGCAGATCCACAGGCACTACCTTCTAAATTTAGCTGGCAGTGGAAGATACCAACAGCCCAGTTTCATTGAGAAAATATGAGACAAGCAGGTATTTGGGGTATTGTAGAGGAAAGTAATGACGTGACTCAGCTGCAGAATTAGATACATTGCGCAATTAGAATCGTAATGCCTTTCTGCCAAATTATCAGAATTATTTGCAGCTGAGAGTGGGAGATGGGAGCAGGAGCTCTCTAACCTAATCAAAAGTATTGAAAAAAAAGATGTTCCATTTAATTAGAAAACCTTGTTTGACTAATAGCTGGCAGGTGCTTTTCATATGCAGGAACGTAGTTAAGCGTTGGAATCTCAATAAATGGCAGCGTAGGAGCGGCAGGCTGGATGGTAAGCGGCTCTGCTCAGCGCCCTACCCCATTACGGTTCTGCGGGCTGCCCCGCGTGAGCAGATCATTTTGTGTATGTGAGGTAGCTATTTTAATAAATGCAACAAGTCAAGTTTTATAGACCCATTCAACAGCACCGGAGGATTTAGAACCGAGGGAATGGCAGATCCCCCAGCGATTAATAAAGGTTCTGAAACCACCGGATTATCGAGCACCGGGGACAAAGACTCCAGGTCTTTCCCTGTCCTCCCTTAAACACAACATTCATGGAGATCGCATTCCACACCCTAAGTGTCACTTTGACCTTTAATGTAATCCTCTGTATTAAAGTTTCTTATTGGGTTTTTGCGCTACCTCGGATTCAGTAACGCGACCGTCGCATCACGGCCGTCGCAGTGAAAGCCAGAGCGATAGCAGCTGCCCAACGCCGGGATGTGATTACATATTACAAGCGCCATTACTGCAATTATGACTTCCTTGATTCGATTTATGTGATTTCCCCAAGCTGAAGCGCAGGAGGACGACATGCGATTATGGCGTCCCGTCTTGCATGTATCACTGCAGGGGGAGGGGGGAGAGAGAGAGCCGCCAGCCGAACACACCTGTGAGGCCGAAACCGCGCGCCAGACGGGCGAACCGGCCCCGTGCCACTGAGCGCGCTCCCCGCAGCCTTCTTATCGCCGCCGCAACGCACGTCCCGTTCGAGGAGCCCGCGCCCGCAGAGACGGCGTCCCTTCAATCAGGAGGTGCGGCAGGCTCGCTCTAATCCCCGCTCTATGGGGCGAGCTGGCTGCGGACCCCCCCCAAGACGATTTGGGGTTGGATCTCCACCCGGGGACCGGGCAGCCGAGCAAAGAATCAGACAAGATGCAGACAGCGCCACTTTTCACCGCCCCCCACCCCCCACCCCTCAGCCTCATCAGAGACTCAGAGGGGAAGACAAAAACGGCGAGCCATTAAAGCCTCCTTTCTCATTTGGTAATCACCTTTCTTTCCACGTTATTAGCTATGCGAGATTACCAAGATCAGCATTTGTTTGTTTTTTTGTTTTTTTTCTGTAGGACTGTACAACTTCAAAGGGATCAGTTCCTGTCCATTCAGCAGCCAAACAATGCAGAACAAATTGTATCAGTACCCGGAGAAACAGTGGGGAAGAGAAAGCCCTGCTGTACACGTTGGGTGTAATGGGACTGAAGCAGATCAGACGGCTGGAGAGGCGTGTCTCGCCAGCGGGGTTAAAGGTCAGGCTACGGTTCCAGAATACTGCAGTTCGACAGACAATACACAATGGATGTGCATTTAGGACAATGGTTCAGAAGGGCTGTTCAGAGATCAATTTTTGTTTGTTCAAGTTGACGAACACAGGCTTGGGAATGTGGCGATATTTGAAATGAATGGAAATTAATCTCGCTTAAGGTTTTCTCAAGCCAAATAATATTGATTTCTTTTTTTGCAAACAGTAATAATTTAATATGCATTGTGGAAACAAATACTCTCTACTATGTGAATGTATATATTTTTTTTCTTTTGAAGGACCCCTAAAGTTGTCCTTTAGGGGTCCTTCAAAAAACATAAACCCAGTTGAAGTGTTTGTTTGGAGAGCACATGCATATCACTTTGCATTGCAGGCCTTCTACAGTACTACATTTGTGTTTGGTAATGTAAGTAAACCCAAACACTTTCTCAGGGATGCATTTTCATACATGTATCTTGATTTTACAATGCCATAGGCTCCAAAAAACGACATGTTATATAAAAATTAAATACTTTTTTTACTTTAAAATAATTTAAAAATTAAATATAAGTGCCTTTTGACATTCACGGTCAGAGAAAAATGCACAATTTTACTCAACTACAAAACCGTATACCATTCAAAGCTGAAGAATAACCAAATCAAATCAAGGCAGGAAAACAATAGCTGGTTTTCTAGCATGCGAAACACACAGGAGCCACGCTAAGTTTCAGACCGAGCTGAAGGGGAAAGGCACAAAGGCCTGCCCTCCTGCCCCCTGGGGTGACCCTGCGGGGCGCGCGACACGTCTCCCTCCGCCGCGCGATCAGGAGGCTGTGGGAAACGCAGCACATCTAACACGGCCAGTCAGCGGGGCCGCGCCAAGCCCGTTACAAATCACCCGCCCACCTCGCCCCGGCCCAGCCAATAGCGTCGGAGCAGGCCCCTGTCAGAGCTGACAGCTTTGATTTGCTTGAAGTGAGCACATCCACCCCGAGCGAGAGAGGTGAGGCCAACATCTGCGCTGGAGCCGCTCGGGGGGCCACGCCGCGGCCTCACCTCCCCTTCCTGCCTCCGAGTGCAGAAACGAAGCCCTAGGAACGGGGGGTGACCACCACCGCCTCGGTCCGCACCCGCGCCGAATTACATCAGAATTGATTGACCTCTGCTCGGTTTCAATAGGATCAGCTTCCCTGCGCCGCCGGATGCAGATACCGGCTGACGGTTGCCGCGCAGTTTTGCGGGTTCTGCTCTTGTTCCTCTCCTCCTCCTCTCGTCTGTTTTCAAGCACCTGCAGCTGCGCTGCGCAGTGCATCACAAATAAACAAATGTGAATTTACGTCCCTGCCCTCGTTCCCAAAACCGCAATGCCTGGATCTTATCAATTTAACGACGCCACGCGATCCGTTTCCAACAACAATAAGAGCAGGATGTATCCAGGAAGACAGGGCCCTCGCTTCAGAGTGTTCGCGAGCAGGGAGCAGCGTGAATGACAGACAAAAGGAGAGAGATTCCCTCCCCTAGCTCCAGAGAAGTCTTGATCCTGACCCCGTGGTGGTTTGTAGCCAGCGCTGATACGCGCGGACGGAGTAGCAGGGACTCGCGCATGGAGGCAGCCCAGGAACAAGTGGAAAATGGATTCTCAACATCTGAAGACTGAAAAATAGGTCACTTTGTTCTTGTCGACTTTACAATTTTTTTACGTTCTAAGAACAGTTCGAAATTTCTGACTGATTCCAGCTCCGAGGAATGGCGGCTGAGGGGGTTGTTTATTAGTCCAGTTGGATGCAGCATGCAGTCAGTCACAACAAACTGCTAAAAACACAGTTAAGGCAAGACGTATTGAATGCAGCTCAATTAAATAGATAACATTGCCTCTCTTTTTGCTATGTTGGATAATGAATAATGTCTAGGCTACTGCGCAAAATATAATGCTTGATCGCTGATTGAACCTGCAAGTATTGCATGACAAGTTTGTACATCTTATCACAAACAGCAGTCTATGTCATTGAGTTACTGTTGGTAAGACAAAATTGGAAAAATTATTAAAAACAAATTGAATAAATTATTTATATATTTCATAATATCCAACTGTCTTATATATAGAGTATGTTTGAATCAGCTCAGTGTATCAAACTAGCTGGAGCGGCTGGGAATAAATTCAGGAGGTAAAAGGTCAAGCAATCATGTGTTTCAGTGGTTAGGTTCCTCTGATGAAAGGCAGTACAAACAGAGGCCTTTCATGTCTGAAGTCCATAACTGTTCAGCAAGATGTATGTTATTCTATAGGACTGCTGCAGTACATACTGCCCTTTTGCAAATACACCAACACCCATAATTGGCCAAAGGGAAACAGCCATGGCAAACAAACATGAACCAATATGAGTGTAACCTTTTTTGTTGCATCTGCTAAGCAATGTTTTTCAACGAGACTGTTATCTCTTCAGTTACAGAATGTACCGTAAAAAATGTATAATAATAAACATATTTTCATGGGGAACTTTTCTTGTTTTCATGTCTATTCGTGTAATAGGACTGCAGTATAACCACTCCTTTATTTTTTTGCACAATCTACGACCATTGGAAAAGATATTAAACACAGTATAAAACATGTTAAAATAATGAAGTAAAACTCACAGAATGCTTGTTACTGAGAAATACAAAGAGGAACATGAAGGAAGACAGCATCTTGCTGCCTCTGGAGGCCAAGCCACAGTTATATTTCTCCTTTTCTTCTCCTTTTTTTCCTTTTTCTAACAAGAAAAGTCACAGATATAATTGATATGAGATTTAGGGGGTACATTTCAGTGTAATTAGAGTCTTGATAATTGGGCTAATTAGATCTAATTGTTATGTGAAAGTGAGTTTGATTAAAACAGGTTTCCCCAAAACGAGAGAAATTTTTTTTTCCGTTTGATAACATTGCTGAAACATGCACCATAGACTAATTAACGAACAAACACATAAACATAAAAAAATGAAGTATTAACATTGGTGGATAGCCTGCGGATGATATGAATCTTCCAATCAAAAGATTTAGCTGATCAATTTAATGATAAATTTCCAAAAATACTTCTTGCAAACCAGACAAGATTACTCATTACATGTAGTTACCCAGGCTTAATTTTACATAAATATGCCGTGTCATCAACAAAGTGAGAATATCTGGTGAAGACCTCCAAATTGGAGGATGGTTGCTCATCATAAATGGCTGCACTTCAAAAACATACACATACACATAATTTACAGTAACTGCCCAGTAAAGGCTTTGTATCAAAATCCCCACGTTAGGAATATAATCATTGCACGTAATATAACAAGCAGCATTTGTTTTATATTGAATAGACACTAGGCAATAGGAATTATTTTGTTCACAAATAATTAATATACAAGCAATTATGGCTTCAAGATGGCTTTCTGAATAACAGTGGATTTAATCAAACGCTTTAATATTCCTCGTTTACATTTCTCAAGAAATGTTGTTAAGACGTGCAGACATCAAATAAGGTGGAGGGTCACAGAATACCTTTCATGTTTCTTCAAACAGATCACGACTGTACAGAAAGCTCCACAAAATGATTCCTGCTGAATTTTCATAGTCGATTCATCTTGCTAAAATTGACTGCTATTGTCAATACTCAATACTTGCACTGTACCGTATTGTGTTTTCTTTGAAATTGTAATTTATGGTTTACGGTTATTATCGTGCCATGGATATTTATTTCGTTAAGTCGCTTTTGAGGTTGGTAACGAACAGCTCACTTTTTGATATGTAAATCCAGAAGGAAAAAAAACAGGAGAAATATACTCAAACTGAGAGACAGGAAACCGTGAGCTAGTTTTACAATCCAACCAAGTGAAAATATATCAAATGATATTTATGAACTGCTTTCACTGTAGGAGGTATGGCATTCAGAGAATTTTCTTCATAAATATACTGCAGCCTTTTAATAATTCCTAAAAATATTCCACAAATTCTTTGTGTGTGTGGAACGCCATTATGTGCCATTCAGTGTTTCTCCACGTCCCCTTCTAATACAGTGTGACTCTGCATGGACAGCTTCTGGAACAGGCATCGCTGTGGGTGTGCGTATTCCATACCTGCTGGCACCTGGCACACTAAGCTGTACGGATAAACGCAGAAACTTCAGAGCCGTATCCAGAATGCCACAGTGAAATGTAAATCACTTAGCGCTGACAGGCACTCCTCAGCAGGGCGTGAAACCGTAATTCACACACACCGAGGCACTTTAACCAGCAGCTCTGTCAATAACCCCACCAACAAATGACTTCTTTCAGCACTGACCAAATATGCTCGCACCCCGAGTTTAAATTTAACAGCCATACATATCGAAGCAGAAAGGAGCACTTATGTATATCTTTGTTTTTGTTTTAAATACTTCCTCGAGCTCCTGCTGTATATCTTGAACCTTAACCAAAAATGCAATCCGAATTGGGGGTGCACATTTTTATATGAAAGTGAAATATATGAACAGTTATACTGTATTCATCATTGCTAATTTTCAAACTATGTACAGTATGTCATCTGAACAACATGCCTTTGAAAACATAAAATCATATGGGTTACTGAAGAAAATACACAGGCATGCACACAGTATGTAGTCACAAACGTCAGTGTCAGAACTTGCGGAGAAGCACATACTGACATGTCATAAAAATCTACTGTAGTTTGAAGAACAACACTCCCAAGGCTGAAAGCAGTCTCTGGTGGTTCTCTAGATGGCAGTAATATCCCTCAATTATCAGAAAATGAATTCAAAATTATACATATGCTGCACAAATTGATATGAAGACGGTATAAAAATGTCAAAAACCCTCTTCCAACTCTGCCTTGTTTACAATTTTGTCACAAGCTTTAAAGTGGTCAAAGAAAGTAAAATTTAAGTATACCTGATGCATGTTCATTTTTAATTGCTCAGCTGGAATATACAGACTGATTCAGCACATCTTCCTCCAAAACAAATGTACAGTGTACAGAAGCTTCATTGCTATTTTTTTTTTTTTTTTACCTTTTCTCTATATACATACTAGTACATTTTCTGCCACAAGGTGCTCACAGTTGTGGCTCTAAAGTCTAAAGGTTTCTGGCATATTAGATCATTGTATATGTAACCATTCCTCTTATGACATCATACAGATGCCAGCAGATCTATGCACAGAGCATAAAATATAAAAATTCACACGGCAAAATATGTAATTGCGAACTAATCAGTTTATGCAGTCTTGCATTAAAGAACAGAAACAAAAATGGATGTCTATTAGCATTTTCGTTATTTCCCATAAGTGGTGATTTGCATATTCCAAAATAATATTTTGAAAATAAAAAATAAAAATCTATTATTTTACCATCAGTCTAAACACCATTATTGATGTTATTTACCTCATGGAACAGAAAAACTACAGGTAGTATGAGCTTTTTTTCTTGCTTAAATGAAAATGTTTGTGAATGGGAAAAAAGAACATAACCTGTATGAAACTATATAAGGGGCAGATTTTTTAAACTTTGGTGACTGTATTTAAAAAAAATCTATTAAATTGTTTAAGGTCTCATGTAACAACCTAGGATGAACCACAATGGTGAAATCACGAACGCTGCTTGAATGAAAAGCAGATGGGTAAATATGTGGGTTTCACTAGTGTTGCTGCTACATCAGCCAGTCTACTGGCCACTTAATTTCGGTACTATCCTCTGAGCCAATGAGCTTTTCACCGAGCAATTCCCAATGGCATTATGGAATAGGCCTTAAAACACATTGTGCTGCTACTGATGATAAAATCAAACATGCAAAGCACAGAATAAGGCAAAACAGACGCACACATTTCCGTCTTCGTGTTATGCAGATAAATTAAATGGAAACTTACTGTAGGGAGAATGTGTACTCCTCCAGCTCCTCAACAGAGATCATTTCCTGTTTGCCACACTGAAGAGGTGGCATGTTTACTTTCAGACATGGGTTTGAGCCACTGATCTTTGGGCTTTGATTCTTCTGTTTCATCAAAAAAATAAGGAAGAAGAGACACAAAACAGGAATAGATAGTCAAAGCAGCAGCCACTTAGTTTGCACAACAGCATGTCAGACCTTTGCCCTGTCACACAATCAAAATGTCAGGTATGAAAATTTGACAACCATCATAATGCCAGACACCATACGCAACTTTTTCCTAAGCTGGTGATATTATATATACCAAAAAACATAATGTGGTGCTGTCTTACACAATGCTCAACGGCATCTTTGAGCAGATGACACGTTATCCAAAGCAGTTATTTAGAGCCATAAATCCATAAACAAAATCAAATGGAGTTAGGGAAGATGCGTTTTTAAATATTTCACAAAAAAACTACTGCGATGCTAATATTATTTGTTAAGCCGCCAACATGTTAACAGCTTGCTTTCCATCGTCCTGTCAAGTGCGCTTCGCCCTTGGGTGAGCTTAGGAATTGTGCTACAACTTGCAGAATACTTGCTAGTAATGTATGTTAATGAGTTCTCCAGTTGGAAATGTGCCCTATCTTTCTCAGCCCCTACACCTGAGAAATCCTGTAAATACAGAAGAGTGGAGATAAAGTCGGCATTGGCCTTCATGCTTTCTAAAAAGATAAAAGATAATCCGTTTTTTAAAGAGAAGACAAAACAAACCCTAGATGACATGCAGATTCACAACAACATGTTTCTGGGGAACGGTTCACCTCCAGAAAATGTTTTAATTAGCCCTGAGCTACAGTTTGAGGGCCTGAAATTCGATCCTGTGCGCCCTGGCTGAGGCATGTTTGAGATTAGTGCACTTAATCATTAGACAACTGGTTTAAAAACTCCGACAAACAAAAAGCTGGGGTTCTTCTGCTCTTCAAAGTTCTTGAAGTTCAGCAGAGGAATTAACTTTTGAAGGCTGATGCTAGCTATTTTTTTTTTTTTGTCTAGCAGTTGTGAGGGATTTGGAAAACTGCGGTGGTAGGGCCATTTAAGAATGTGTTTTATGGGCGTGTGTGCATGTGCGCTTGTGTGGCGTATGAGGCGGTAAAGTCGTCATCGAAAACAGCCACAACAATAACCTCACAACAAAAGGCTGCATCGAAAGCCGACTGGCAGCTGGAATGCGAGACAGCAATGCCAGATTAGCAAAGAAGGCAATTCAGCAATTACCACTTCAAAGTGTGGCAGGTAACTTACAGGCTTTGATTAATTTAGCTTAAGTCCTCTGTAGCTCAGGAAGAGGCGTGTTGCGAGCAGTAAAAAGGTTCGCTGGCATTGCTGATTTCACAGAATTTGAGTTGCTTTGGCATGTCAAGCAGATCAAAAAACTGGCTTTGAAGAGCGAAAATACCTGTTAGTGTGAAACGTATTTTGACAAATCTCAGATAATAATGGCAAGGGTTGCCTATTTTGAAGGAGAAACATTTCCCCAATCACACTGTTACCTTGTAGCACATTCCAGTGTCTCCTTTCACTGGGAAGGCACCGCTCGCCCGCTCTGCATTTTCTGGGATCACTTGACTCGAATCCTTTCCTGTAACACAATAACACATTTCTGTACGCCATCTCTGTGTGGTGCTAATAGCAAGGCATTTGAGATAAAAATAGTGAAAAGAGGGAGAGGAAGAAAGATGAAAAAAAGAAACAGAGGAATTGTTACTTTTGTGTGCATCTCCTGTATTTACTTACTGACACCGCCTAACAAACCACAATTAAAAGGGGAAATAAACAAAAACAATACAATTATGAACCTGTGCTATGGTTAATTACAAATATCAAGGCAAGCATAAATACCGTTAGTGTCTGTGTGTGTGTGTGTGTGTGTGTGTGTGTGTGTGTGTGTGTGTGTGTGTGTGTGCGTGTGCATGTGTTTTTGTTGTCCATAAATGCAATAGATATTAAACATGCACTCTTATCCTCCAACCTAAATGTGCAAACATATATGCCAGTTATCTAAATTGTAACTTTAATTATAGTCATTTTTTGCCACTATCACTAACATGCCACGTAAACTTGTCCTGCAATACATTCCATACATGCTTAAATGTGTTCTACATTTGCTATTATGCTCAAAATGTACAAAATAATTTCCCTGATTAAAAGATAATTTACCATCAATCTGAACCAAAACTGTGTTGCTTAAACAAAAAAAATACTCCAAAAGAGGGATGAATATATAGTTAACATTCTGAGAGCAGTCACAGTACATTTTTAATCCCCTGTAACAGGTTAACGTGTGTGGCAGCTAACTCTGACGCAGGTGAAATCTGTTCTGCTGCACTGTCTTGAGACTCCGGAATGACAACAAAGACACAGAGCCAGTTCACACTGTGCCAGAGAAAGAGAGAGCAAGAGAGCGAGCCACTCACAAAAGTTCCTTCCGCGCAAATCTCTCACAATCGGAAAGCAGACTTTGTGAGTGAAATCGCTCTAATGCACGCAATTAGACATGATGAAAAATCGAAAAAGAAATTCAATTTAGTTGTAATACATTTCTCCATTCTTCCTTCCTTTTGGAAAATTACTTTTGAAGTGTTTTTTTTTTTTTGCTGTAATTTAAATGGTAAGCCGCCAGATGTGTGTCTCATGCTTGAAGAGCTAAGGCTTTGCATTATTTAGCATATTAACATTCGCAGAATTTAAAAAAGGGTTCCTTCATTGCCTGGAGGTTCTAATTAAGTAAACCTTAGCTTGATACATGTAAAAATTTCACTATGAGAAACTTTTTTTTCCTTCTCGCTTTTTTCGGCAGCCAGTCACATCTATATAATAAATATGGAAACTTCCAAGATGATATAATTTTTCCTCTCGCTTCAGGATTAAATATATCCGTAATAATAACTTTTAAATATAGGCAACATATCAGGAATTCCTCTGAAGGCTAAAATGTACTTAATGGCAGGACTGTTTAGCTTGCTGAATGCTGCCATTTCCCTCTTGCTCTATCTCTCCACTTCTTGACATTGACATCAGATTTTATTTTAAGGCTGCTGTACTTTTTAATTAGTGGTTTGGCTGGTACACATTCAAAATGCCTACAGTTACAAGGTTATGGATTTAAATATCTGCAATTTTTTTTTACGAGGGGAAAATGCATGTTACGGTTAGCCTTTCATCATTTGAATGATAAATTTTCATATGTCAAATTTACATTTGACAAGTTACATGTTGCATGCTACCCTCAGAGGTTCACATACACAAGACAATGGATAAAATGCACAGGAAGGCATTCAATAAACTATTTGCACTGGCTTATAGAATGCTATTCTTGAAACAGGCTGATAGTGAGGCAGACAGAGCATTTCACCACACACATTTAAGACTCCATGAAACGTCCCATTTTGAACTTTCATAAAAAAGTCTCTTTCCATAAATTCAATGCCACAGATTGAACTGAGTATTGTGAAATCGTAGAATTGGAGAGAAAGTCGAATATACTATATTTTTCAGTTTCGCAGCTATTTCAAATGAAACATATTTGTTTTTCTTTTTACCGAACAAAAGCCATAAGTTAGTTAATGCACTAGAATTAAAAAATATGCTGAAGCTTGACAGAGAGACCATCACATTCATTTCTTCTGACTGATAAAGTAACAAGGAGTTACATCAACAGGAAGGCCATAGCCACAAACTGTCCGATAAAAATGGCTCAATCACTTTAAAGTGCTTTATTTGGATGATAAACCACTCAGAAAGGACAATAAAAATCATCTCTTTCCGACAAAGGCACTCATATGACGTGCATGTGCCAACAAATTTCAAGAATCATACTGTACTGGATTTGCCTATTTTGTTTCTTATCCGGCTTCAAGTATTTCATTTTGTAAGGCAAGCCCACTGGTCTAAAGAGGAGTGTGTCAGTCTGTGTTCGGCTCAGGGCTCCTTATTCAGTCGACTATAAAGCCTGTCAGCGGCACACTCGCTCAATAACTCCTCCATGGCGTGGATTTTTAATGGGGGAACACCACACTGCAGCTTCGGGTTTAATTATGTTCGCTACCCTGATGCTCAGATGGTGTCGAGCCAGAATTAGCACAGTGTTGACAGCTACAGGCTATGTCCATGAACTTGAAGGTCCACAGCCACTACCCTCATTCTCAGAGGGGGAACAACAGCTCCTTGTTATACCCTGGTCTCTGAGCCGTGTGTGAGCTGTGCACTGAAGAAAATGGCCCCTGGCCACTCACGGCGAAGGACCGGGCCCTTCACTAAGAGAACACCATGACCGGCCGAGCTGGTCTCCCTCACCTGGGCTGTGATTGGCCAAGAGGTGCAATGGACCTTGGAGACATGAATTATTAATTACCCTTGAGTTTTCCCTTTTGTTGATGAATGCACACAGTAAACATATTAATGTAAATATATTGTTGCTTTTGTGTGTTTTTTTTTTTTTTTGAATAACTTTTGGGTTTTACAAACGACTGTCTAATGGGCTATGTTTTACTGTAGCATGACAGCTAGAAAGTCATGTCTGAGAACACAATTACAATTCTGTCTGAGAATATTTGAGATGAAAGAGCTTTATGAATTCTCCTACTATACATGAGAGCAATATTCAAACATATTGTCATCGTATTGTTATGTGTAACAATAGAATAAAATAACATTTCTTCAAAACATCTTGGCCCATGAATTTAAAATAAAGAGTTTCTCAAGGGTCTTGTTCTATTTCTATTCATTTCATGCCTTCATATTTATATACTCAAACTGTGAATTGCAAAGGTTAAAATGTCAACTTCAAGAGTACAGAACTGTTTAAAGGCACTGACAGTGGATAATTAATAGGGGGAAAGATACACAGTGATTGAAAGGGTATGATACTGCATTGCATTTAACCCCTCATTACCACTACCCTATCCTAAGGGATCTCATCCTGGAGGTACACAGATGCACTCCTAAGAGATTAGTCATGAAGTCCAAGAAATTGTCATCCAGCTAAAAAGAGCAGTATATTCTGATGACATAGCTGAAGAGTAACTGCAAAATGCATGCTATAAACTGTGGTACTGAGATACGTATTTTGTGCAATATTTATAACACTGTAACATTTAGGACACATTGTGTCCTCAGGACGAATATACAGTATACTGAAAAGCAGTCGCACAATAAAATCCTAATTTAATTAGTCACTTTAATTCAAACAAACCCAGTGTGAACAGATCGTCCAGTTAACGGTAAAGGTCATTTGACCCATAACGCTTCCAGCGACATTATATATTACTGTGGAATATTCTGCTCTTTATAAATTATGTAATATTATGATTACATTCTTTTTTTGTTGCAAACTGTCACACATACACACACACACACACCTACATACACATTCATGCATGCACACACACACACACACACACACACAAATACACGTACATACAGCTTTTCATGCCAACAGAAGAGCTTTGGATACAGTATGTGCAATGTAAGCTTTACACATGCAGACGTGTGGGTAGGGCCAAGCAGTAGACAGAACGACTCTCCTTCCACATCCTCCAAACAATCCTCAAACCTTCACCTTCATAACATGAAGAACAGAAAGTCCTCTGTCGACACAGATCATAAACCAAGGTAAGTTCATTGTAAAGACATTTGGGGTCTTAACATTGGCCTGAGCGCTAGACATCTGATAAGTCTTATCATTTCATTTCATGTTCTGAATTCGATTATCACTTCAGGATAGGTTAAAGGTGTCTTTCCTGTGTTCCTTTAAACTTGAAATGATCTCTGGATGAAACTCAAAGCCTTGGCACGAAAGGAGCCGCCTTTAAGACCAAAGTACAACATCTGAATACTGTGACCCTCTTTCTTTTGCTCCTCCAACAGCTCCCAGAATAAATTTCTTGCGTAAACGCGACATAAACTTCGCACTGCATTTAAAACTTTGCCCGTGATGTGAAATCGGAGACGCCCTCCGCTTCGGTTTGAGAGCAGGTTCACTCCTCCAGCGACTCCCGGCCTGGTGTTTTGAGGCCGGCCCTCGTCGCCTGTGTGGAGGAGCATAAATCTCCTGCAGTACTTCCCCAACACCAGTGGGGACACTTCCCCTGTGGGTGTTAGGATCTCTGTGGGAGGTCAAAGGTTGTCCGGCAGAGGAAGTGACAAGCTGTGAAATGTAAAAGAACAATTTCTTCCACATGTTGCTGCACTCTGAGAACACTATGGAGCTGTCAGACAGCATCACGTTAAAATGGGCCAGGTTACTACCCAGCAGACCTGTCACAACTCATTTGTAATTAAAAAGGCTGTGTGATGTTTAAAGCTGAGCACCCCAGAAACTTTTAAGCAGTGTTAAATAAAGATGAGTGCTGCCAAAAAAAATGATGTATTAATAATGGAGGCTCGTCTTTGCGCTAGATCAATACCAAACGAGTCTGCATTTGATACTTAACTCATTCAGGGCGGGGCATGCATGGATATACCATAAAAGTGTGTATAATAAGATACGGATTATCTACAGTGGAGGTATAATAGCACATGTTAATATGCAGTTTCTCTGGGCAAACCCAGTGAAATTCCATGTATTATCTCTCAACTCTCAACCTGTAAGACAGGTGGAGTCAAAGTACTTGAAGTACTGGATGTCTTATCTGTCAACATTAACACATTTTTTGGGTGAAGAGAGCTTAACACATCAAGTGTTACGATCCAGCCAGGGATTTTGTGAACAAATACATTAGGGCATGCATAAATCACTCTTGCTTCATAAGAAACAGGCAACGCTTTCTGGTCCACACCCACATATAAACCTTACAGTCTTGGCAGTGGCAACTTCGCAGTAAACAGGTGTGAAAGCAGAAATGTCTGACAGAATTGTGTGAGCTGTTCAGGTCGGTTGGACCCCATTTTACTAATGTGACACTCAATGGTGCACGATGACATCCACTGGGGTTCGATAAATAAAGTCCCCTATTAGTAATTACTTAGAAATGCATGTTCTCCACACGTTCATATATAATAAATTCTATCCCTTCAGGTGTAAGTACCAGTGACTGATTTATGCTAGAATAAATATCCAGTGCACTTTTCTCCACGCTCATAGTGGACCCTGGTGACCTTGGCAGCTATGCCCAGCATGGAGGGGAGTAGGTTTAATTGTTAACCCCAATTTGTAAGGATCATTTCCATTCCCTAAATTATCAGCGCGGAAAACGGGACTGGGGCTCACTCGAGTGCACGTCCCTCTGGTACCTGCTGCGTGATTCCTGTCTGCTTCCACTCAAGGCTTTTTAATACCCAGGTTGTTTGGGAAACTTGAGGCCTTAGCCCAAAGGCTCCCGTGCCCGATAGCCGTATAACTTCCCCACTGGCACTGGGGTCATTGGCCTTGGCTGCAGAACCAGTGCGTACGCATCCAAGTCTGGTCTTCAACCAGGTGCTGCAGCACATATTTTATCAACACCATGCTGATAAAAGTATTTCCAAACAATGCCTCAAAAAGGTTCATTTTTATATATCCTAACCCTAATACTCTATACAATGTATGCTGATCAGTCTCACATTGCTAACAATCCCACATATTTGTACGACCTTGCACACCACTCCCACTGCTCCATTGTAAATGCCACATGCAAAACAGCCTACTGCTGACAGGCACTAATAGTGCCCGAGCAGAGACAATTATAATTGGCGAGAGCCTTCATTCGATGCCTTCACTCCTTTGGAGCTTCCTTTCTAACCAGTTTCTCTTCAACAGAAATCCATCACGCTAGACAGCACATCTAACATCACTTCAGTGCGCCAGACAGGCTTACTCAAATAAAAGTTGTAATGGAAACTTTGATGTGCCTTAAAGTTTCCAAACTACCAACTGCAGGGACATGAGATTGTTGCGCTATGAGACATTTGTGATGTTTACAAATTGTAGACTGGTTCTGATTCTTAACATTCTGCGTGAGAGGCAGACACTTCATGCTTGGAGCAGTAAAGCACCAAACAAATTATCGTCCAGGTTCAAAATCAACTGGTGTCACGAGTCACGACCACCCCTTTCACTCCCCCCCTCATGCTAATACCAGCTCGCGAAACGAACATCCAGCCCTGCCATTTAGAATTCGATTCATATTTCCTAAACCCTTTAAACACACGCGACGTGTCCTATGAGCTTCATCCCTGCATGTGGCCCTTTGTTCTCATCGTTGTTTCCCAAACAAATGTAGCATATCCACAGCTCAAAAATATAAATATGCAAATCACACACGGAAAGGTTAAATGAGTTCCTCCAGAAGTGCTTCCTTCCCCCATTTTAGCGCATTCGGCCGTATATTTTATGGTTCATTGTCACCCTAATTGTGTTCATTGTTTGTTGTTGTAACATTCTGATTGCACTGATTATGGCTTTAGATGGAGATGGCTCTATATACTTTTGATTGGTACAATATATAATAAATGTGCCCTGCCATTACAACTGGAGAGGAGAGTACATAAAATAAAACTTAAGAGGAGGAAGAGGAGAATGCATAAAACATAATAAGATCTACTAAGACTAATAAACGACGTGACACAACAAAATAAACACAACGCGAACGCATCGACTATATTACGAGTTGTGGCATGCGGTTTCACTGCGTCTCGTGCACAGTATGTGCACTGATGAGCATATGTTGCGTGCAATAATGCAAATACGTGCTTGTGGACAATATTAATGCATGTTGTGTATCAACAGTGGGTGACTTTTGCATAGGAAATGGTAGGCGGACACACATCCACCCTTGATTACCCCAGAGGACGGCTACCGAGGTCTGGTGCTTCTCCCCTACCTGCCCCTGACCTTCAGTGACATTTGTCCCCCGCAGCGGTGGCGGCGGCGGCGTACCTCGCAGTGACGCGGAGGAGCACCTGGAGCGCGCGGATAGGCTGAGCGGGGACCCCTGGGGCTGGGGCTCCACGGTCCCGCAGCCGCGCCCCTGGGCGCCACCCGCGCACGGCTGGGATTGGGAGGGGACCTCCAGGGCCACGCTGTACTCCGCCCCGTCGGAGGCACCTCGAGGGAGCTTCTTTACCTGCAGCCGGGGGCCCCACAGACTGAGTGTGAGTTCAGTCATGCAGAACATTGTGCCCTGAGACACAGCTTCCCAACACATTTAGCTGTTAATATTATTAGGACTATTGGCATTATTATTATGTTAATGAATTGGAATCCATGTACTGTTGTAATAACAGAAAGCTGTGTTTTGTTCTGTAATGCAATTAAGCTGTTGGTTAACTGGACCAATGCACCACTTGCAGAGCATCCGGACATATTTTGCAGTTTGTTTACAATTCAGGGCCAGTCTCCAAGTTCCATGCTAAAGCATTTTTAGCACGCACTCGCCTTCGAAGTCAACCAGGTTCACGTAGGGTAAACGCACTGGCGCACGCACTCGGCGACCTACCAAACCGCGGTGCACAAACGGGGCGTGAGTCACGCGAGCGCACCTGAAAGTACAGGTTGCACAACCAGTTGTCCAGGTCGGACGACATCAGCTCCTCCACCTTGCGGAACTGGTCGAGCGCCGGGGCCCGCTCGCCCCTCAGGAGGGGGGTTCTGAACTTCCCCTGGACGATGTCGAAGCCGCAGTCGCAGACGGGGAAGGCGCCCCAGGCCGCCACGGTGCTGACGTGACTGCGCTCCCCGGGAAAGGAGAGGAGGCGGAACTGCAGGACCATCGACGGCACCACGTCGCTCGACGCGGGCAGGACCTGCGCACGCGGTGCAAACAGAGCGCGTCAGGCGCAGGCCGCCCAGAGTGGAGCAGGCCTCCCGACTCTCTGATCCTTTCAGTGGATCTTCTGCGGACAGGGCGCAAATCGTAACGGCGGTGAGAGAATCTTCCAAACGAAGGGCGTAGCTCGAGCAGCAGTAGAAAACAGAAACAAACCTAATGATTAGGAATGCACATATTCATGATTATGACTGCGTAAGATATCTACAGTAAGCACTATATGTGATATATATGTTTCATGACTATATATGTATTTATTATTATATGTCAGCTATCGTAGTTGAATTTAAAACCCGCGAAAATGATTCAGTGGTCACGGCTAACAAATAGATTTTTATTTACTCAAGGAGCACTAGACTTGAATTCCGTCTAAAAAATGAAGTGACAGAGAAGAGCACGGGTCATCAATCACCAGAGAATATTTCATCCCTCTGTTAGTTCTAATGGAAAATAGAGAAGACTTGTTTTATCACATAAATCATGTGTATCCCTGCTAATCTGCTTTCAGCAGCACCTGAAAAATGATGGGTTGCTCCTGAGTCAAGGCACAATTTATGGCATAATGCTGCATATTATGGATATTAAAAAAATCTTCTATTGTTCATTTACTGAAACAAGCATAAACAAAGGATGGGGGGGGGGGGGGGAGCTGGCCTAGCAGGTCCAAGGTATGGGCACGACAGAATATCAAACAGAAACACATGTTTCAATATGCTTTAGCCCATGGTGCCTGCAATTAACCCATTACAACTATCAGATTTCATTAAAAACAGCTTTTTTAAGCAGACTGAGAGGGGGGAAGAAAACATTATAAAAATTGTGCATTCCGGTTCACTTTATTGTCATCATTCTTTGGGAACACTTGACGAAAAGAGGCCCTTGGAATATAAAAGAGAAACAAACAAAGATAAAAAAGAAGAATAATAAGATTGGGGAAAATTCCAGAGATTTTTGTTTATCATCCCAAGCCTTCATTCTCTTTCTCTCCCTTCTATATTCCGATTTAGAATCGTATGCTTCCCACCAGAAGTAAACACTGCATAAAGACCGTGGGCCCGGTATGGATTCATGAGCAGCCTCGCAAGAATCTTTAAGACCGATCAAATTGAACTCCAGCATTCCCGTTAAAACCAACCAGAAACGCACAAAAAAATGAAAGAATGAGAGAGAGAGACAGAGCTAGAGAGAGAGAGAAAGAGAGAGAGAGAGAGAGAGAGAGAGAGAGAGAAGGGAGATGGAGAAAAAATAAGCTCTTGGCTTCCTCCTACTATTGGTAATTCCTTATTCCCTCTTAGAAGGTACCAAAACACTGCAGAAATCACAAGATAACGTGGGCATGGGGGGAAAAAAAAAGAGAGCCAATCCTGATGTTCTCAGACAAATCTGATCATCACTTTCACAGCTAAGAACAACAGCTATGAATAAGTCCCAGGGCTGGGAGAAGGGAGAGTGACATGAGGCGTTTACAGTCGCGTGCGAAAACTTTTTACCTCGGAATCACATCCCAGATTCACCGAGCGGCCCGTATTCCTTTCTTTCCCCGGCCTACTGCATGATTTACTTCAAATGAAATAAAGACGATGTAATCGGGAGTCGGGGGCTGGATGAATACACCCACAAAGGCACCAGATGGTGGTCACAAAGCCAAAGCAAAAGGCCAGAGCGGCTAAGACTGGCAACTTTTTTCCACGCTGTCTCGACCCTTCTAACACCGTAGAAAACACCGGACGTCTCTAAACGCGACGCCTATGCCATTGGGAACAGCTGGTGGAGTAAAATAAATAAAATAGGATGCACTGTAAAGTCACTGTGATACTGTGACAAGAGATGGCAAACACCCTCTGTAAACTAATATCTTTTCTTTTTACTTTTTATGGGGAGCACCAAACAGGTTGATGTAGGTACTGTAACTTTAATATCACAAGATGCAAAGGGATGTCAAAAACACATATGGTAATTGGCTCAGCATATAAACGCAACAGAAATTTGGCCTATTTTGCAATATGAATATATTTTCACAAACCGAGCATCTAAACATTTTAGCAGCTTGACATTTACAGTTCTTATCAGTAGCTGAACACACTCGACTGTCCAAGACTGTTAAAAATTGTGATGAAACCAAATGTTTAAAAAATTGAATATAAATATAATCAGTATGAGAAATAATTTAATAGTAGTTCTGCTTAAATAAATCAATAGCTACAAATGAGCCTTCAGGGCACTCTTTTTTTTGGGCTGAATCAAAATTTTAAAATCACCTTTTCCCATATGTGAATCCTCCATATGCCAGGATATGTGCTGACACGTGCAACATAATCCACTGATCTCATCATATTTGAAAGAGGAGGACCTTAGGTTATGATAATCAGGCTCAGATAAATGCAGCATCATAAAGTCAATTTGAAGAAAGACATTTTTTGAAAATGACTAATAAGTAGCAAATATTAACAATATTCCTTTGGTAGCATGTTAGCACTTAAGGGTGCATAAAATATGATATTTGACAGCATATTAAATGCCGTTCCTAGTACCTGGCTTTGTTATCAAAGACTTCTCCTTTTTAGATACCAGGGCTGATATTTTTTTCATTATGAGTTCCATGGTGACTGCATGATGAGTGTTCACAGTCCGCTGGAAAAGACACTAAATTTTTCACAGCATTTGTGCTTCATTTTCATTCCAATAAAATACTGTGCCCTTATATAAATGAATAATAGATCTTCTGTTTGATTTACATGCATGGATTAAATGTCATGTTTGAAAAGTTGCTGTTTTATTCATATTGGATTTCCCAGAAGTGAAACCTAGGGGCTCTCTGGCACGTTTTAATACAATGTCTTTCCACTCTCATATACACAGTTACTGTTTAATATAACTTTTCATAACCCCTTTCAATCTATATATTACTCCGCAGTGAAGGTGTAAACCACCGTGAAAGGGAAAAGTGAGAAAGCCACCGGAATTACTGCAGTCAAAATGAATTAAAAACGGGATCATGGCGCACCAGTATTTTAAAGCGGCGCACCGACTCTCCTTTTATTGCGGAGGTCGTCTTTGTTTGTTTTTAAGATACCGTTTTGTATCGCGCTTCGCTTCAAAGACGTTCCGCGACATGGGAGTGAATGTATTTTAATCCCGACCCTCTCAGTGTCAGAATTACTTTCAGATGAAGGGTGCGTTTTTTTTTTATTTTTTTATCACGTTCATCTCCGGGACCGCTCAGAAAAAAAGGTTCCCCCAGCATCGTTTCAATAAAGCGAGGCCTTATTGAATGAACTTCGATACCCCGCAAATCACATCCTGCCCTTCCCCTCCTGAATAAAAACACATTACTCTCCATAAAAGGGGGGAACAAATGTGTTCATTACTGGGCGGCAGCGGCGCGGTCCCCGGGCCTTACGGTGGAGACGCTTTGATCGAGGCGCAGCTCCGTGTCGTGGAATCGGCCCCGGTGCTCCACGCGCTCGGTGGTCCCGGCCCACGGGCGCTCCTTCAGCCGGGACCAGCGGAGGGCGCGGCCCCCCAGGCGGGCGTGGAGGGCCACGCTCACCGCGTAGTGGCCCCTGGGCAGCTTGTCCCTGACGGCTCGCAGACAGAGCAGGTGGATCTCCACGGGCTGCGGGGTCCGGCTCCACTCCACCTGGGAGTGGAGGGAAGGGGCGGGGGGGGGAATGTGGAAGGGGGGCACAGGGGTGACATCAGTGCATGTGAGCATCACCAGCCCACTTGCAGATACCCTGCTTTCAGCTGTTTTTTTTTTTTTACCCCGCACTACTACATTCTGTCCTGAAGCTGTTTTTCTTCTCTCTCCCACAAAGGATGTATTTACCTAAACATATTGTGCACGCTTCCTGTATACCCCCTCCCAAGTTGATCCTTTCCTACATGTTTACAATTAAGGAGAGATGTCCTGTTATTCACTCATGCTGAGGCTGAACCATATGTAAAGCCTTGTCTGGTCTTCCTGCAAATTCAGCCCAAATGCTGCCTACTCACAATGTCGCACGCTTCCTCAAAAGAACAATTCAGAGAATACAAAAAATGAAACATTTAGCACATAATTGACCTTGGTTGTGAATACCATACCTTGGAGCAAAACGTGTCATTCAAAAAATAATGTACTGCTGTATAGTTTATTGTGTGCTTTAAAATTAACTGCACAATATCTCCTTTTTTAGGAGATGTACTAATGAACCCCAGTTTATCTTTAGTCAGCCAATTTCAGTGCGTTTCTGAATTTAAATCAAGAGGCACAGCCACACTGTATCTGCAGAGTGCAAATACGGATTGCTTTTCAAAAAAAAGAAAAAAAAAGGGGGTAAAAAAACTGCCGTTGATGGATTTCTCTCTCGAACGGCTGCATGCAGGGATGCACATCAGGCAGGGAATCCACCATCGGAAGCGATTTGGCCAGCGATGTTAGGAAAATGGGGGACATGGAATACTCGGGATTAGTTGAGGAAGCAGAAAGTTAAATATAAAATGTGCGCGCCCGTGGAAAGTGGTAAGCCGCCGTGGCGAAAGCGTGGGAGGACCGCGATGCGCGCCATCCCGCCTGGAGCAGACGCCGCATCGCCCATTGTATCGGCGCCGGAGAAGTAAAAGACAACCCTGTCAAATGGCTCCTCTCCCCAAAAATATTTTTTGGGGAGTTTAAGCCTGCGATGAACGGAAGCTATTTACAATGCCGTTCGGGGCCTGGCTCGTGTTTTTGGGGAGTGCGGTGGTGTCACATCTCATTATGCCGCTCCCGGTGTGGCAGGCAGTGAGCATCGCCATAAAAACAAATCTTACAGCGCGTATAGCGGGTGCGCTTTTGTTTTCGCAGGGTGGACAGATTCTAACACTTGCAGGCACTGTGCTAGGCTATGCAGGTATTGGTTTGGCTGTCCCAGTGCAAAACAGGTAATGATTCATAAAACTGGATCCTTAGGTTATTATGTACTTCAATAAGTCAGCAGACCTGATCCTGTATACATATCACAGAACCACCTTAGTTCTCTGGCCTCAAAAGCAGCTGTTAATATCACAAACACAGTTCAGAAAATCCAGAATTTTAAAGTTAGTACATTCAATAGTTTTGCATTTAAAACACAAATGACTTTCACAAATATAGCTTTAGTACAGCCATAATACCTATACAGCATACATAAATAAACATATAAATACTATTATTAATTAATTATATATTTACATATTTGTATATACAATATATAATTATATAAAACATATTAATTAATACTACAATAATTAATTGGCTTGTCTGTATTGTTAAACCCAGCCTAACTAACAGGGAACTGAACTACAGATGACACAACACTGCTTGTGAATGACTGTGAGTTTTGGGGCGGTTTCTGCTCTTCAGCCCATGTTTATAATATCAAGATGGCAGTGCGAGGGCCCAGAGAAGGAAGTGCAGCTGTCGAGCCGTGTCCCTGACCACAGGAACCCCGCCCCCTCTGCCAGCAGCGCCCAACATGATGCCTGCCTTCTCAAATACGTGCCTCCACACAGAATTCACCCACCGAGCAGAGTCTTTGGCACTGCCCACTAATCGTCGAGCGTTAGAGAGAAGCGATTTGCTGAGCTCCAACGTAATGCCGCCGAATCTCCTTGCCCAAGCATCTTTGCATACACAAAACCAATTTAGTCAATACTGAAATTAGTATAATTGGTGGTAAAGCGGTTTAACCCACACATTGCATCCAGGAGGTTAAACCCCTCAGCCCCATAGCAGTAAAACTAAGTACCCCACCAGCCTTTAATTTCGTTCGGTGTCTTTAAACACCGTTATTATCGGGCTCTCGCGTGCACAGGAATGGGAGGGAAAGTGAAATCTTCCAGGAAGGTAAAAGGTGAAGCGAGCCAATCTTCCATAGCAGAGGTGGTTCATTTGCCTGGAGTTCTATTCGTGCCTGAAGTACCTTAACATCACACCACTCCCACAGATGAGATCAAAGCCACTACCAAGTAACCTCAGCAATTTTCCTGGCACCTCCGCTCAAATGTCTTTTCAGGGTTACACATTGACTGATTACAGAATGCACTCTTAATATACAGGAAACGCCGCATAAAAGAAAGTTCTTTTCTTTCTAAGTATAGCCTAATATTCAGAGATTAAGCTTTTGCGTTAATTATTTTCATTTTAATTAGTAAATCTTAATTAACAATGAACATTTACCCTTAAAAATTTTGGCTTCAGAGGGAAAAAAAATATGCGAATAAATATGACAATCTTTTCGGAACCTCAAGGCAGGATTACTGATGCAGGCCGACTTAGTTATTAAACACGTTCTAAATTAAATGCCTCCATGAATTTTGCACAGAAATATATTTTCATAGTTTTGCATGCCAAATGTGACATTTTATGTTTTAGATTCATCTGCCGCAGTCATTTTGGAAATGTCATATAAACAAAGATTTTGTCATTTACCAATGAAATTACTATGCATGGCAGGTTGGCCATTGCATTTCTGGCTGTGCTGGTTGTTTCAAGTCAGCAAGCCATAAAAAATCTTTATCTCTCTGAAACACAGCAATTTGGGAGATAATCGAATGGTGACTGGGGGGCACAAATGCCAGTCTGAGGAATTATACCACAATCTCTCTTGCATTTACAACCTTCCTCAAAGCGAGTTGTCACCCTGGCAGGAAAGGCTGATAGAGGATTCATTACATCTCTAAGCCTGCATGGTGGCAGAGCAGTCTCTGCTAAAACACAACAGCACACACACACACACACACACACACACGCACACACTCCTGCTGCCGCTCTTTCACACACCGGGGGAAAAATATTAAATAAACAAGGGGGAAGAAGATGATTTTTGCCCACCGTTCAGTCACAAACACTGAAACGCTTCCTTTAATGTCTGTGCGAGAGTGAAAGAGAATATATATATCGCTGACAGCTTCCATTCACTCCGCGCATTTCATTTAATTACATCATTTTAGTTTTTATAGAAACGTCCCCCTATCTGCCTTCGCACTGTGCAAACACTTTTGGAATATCTCCTTCCTTTTTTTTTTGTGAGAGTACAAATGTGCGCGTATCGAAAGGCGGTTTTCCTGCAGACTGTAGCCCCCTCTGTTCCCTCTGTTTTGCCCTGATAATGCTTGTTAACAGATCCTACCTGCCAGTGAAGTCCATGCTCCCTGTCTGGCGGCGCCGTGACTTCGGCCATGGTGCCATATTTGGCGATCACTTCACCTTTGCGTTTGCGCAGCGCCTTCAGCAACTGACTCTCTGCTCTGAAACAGAACGGTAACAGTGTTAGCAGCCACCTGCATATTGTGCTCTCTTGTTCCACTTTGTAGCCAACAGCACCGAATCTAATAACAGACACAAACTCTCCCTCTCTCTTGCACACACACGTACGCACGCACGCACACACACACGTACGCACAAACGCACGCACGCACACGCACACAAACACACACGCACGCACACGCACGCACGCACGCACACATGCACACACACAAGAACACTCAATGCTGGCCTTTCAATCTTATCTTGTGTAATGTAATAAACCATTGCTTCACTTTGTCTCCTTGTGACAACTCTTAATTCCTCAAAATAAAGCAATATCGCAGCCTTGCCACTCAGTGGCAATGCTGTTTTTAAAAGAAGAATAAATCAACAAAATTCTCTCTGTCAACTAAACGAACATTGTGCTTTTAACTTGAAACATTTTGCCTGCTTTGTTGTTTTTATTTTTAAATAAAGCATAGGTGTCATCCCACCAAACAATGTTATGAGTATGGTTCACTAATACAATTATCATGGTGCCATTAAATCATTTTTTAATCAAATGCTAGAAAGACATAAATTTCACATGTTAAAAAGTGAGCTTGGCATCCATTTCAAAGAATGTGAAATTATTTCTTATTGAATCTCAGAAATGTAGCCTTAGGTAGTGCGTATAAAGTCTCTCATGTCTAATAGCCACCCACCAACGATATCAGAAGGAATTTACAGGGGCAAAGCTGAGCGGAGTAGGTCATTTTGCAAAACTAAAACTGCATTCATCTGACAGCTCTGGTGTCCAACTAACACCCACAATATACAATAACCACAAAAGGCTGATGTATATTTCCTTGATTTTATTATGTCAGCCAGCATGGTACCATAAAATTATTAAAAACTTAAACATGCTATTGCCTTTAGGGTAAGGGAAGAAATGCATGATTCCTGACTGAAGTGGATAGAGCAAAATTGATGCTCCTTTGAGTTCAATGACATGGACAGATTCTTTCTGCCTCACAGCGATTTACCCACAATGCAACAGCACAGACAATGCAATGTGGAGTATATTACACATTTTCTCAAATGCCACCAAAACTACAAACATTACACGTTAAATTAATGATTAGCATTCCAATATTTTATATCAGAAAAGCATTGTAGTGTGTGATATGATTTATATAGAATGCCTTTTGGAAACATACCGTTGAAAAGCTGCGTGAAGCTTGTCATGCAATATCTGTTCTTGCTGGTGAAGATCTCTGTGTGTATTAAATTCCTTAGAATGATGAGACACAAGAATAAATGCTCTCAATTTTCAAAAAATATAAAAAGAAACAAATACTACTATTGCCAGCACTTTGACTACAACTAGTATTAGTACTAGTACACATACTCCCACTATAATAATAATAATAATAATAATAATAATAATAATAATAATAATAATAAAAAGAAGAAGCAGAGGAAGAAGAAAAAAAAGAAGAGGAAAATTGGTTTTAAAAAAATTAAAATGTAAATATTTCTGTGAATACTAGTATTTTCGTAGGAAACCCCCTATAACACAGCTAAAGTCATCTTTGCCTTTTGGATGCAGTTGAGTACCTCTGCATTTCCCCTTAAGAAGGACATTAGTCTTTTCTTTTCCTCTCGCTCCGCTTCCTGCGACATCCCTTTCTGCATCACGGAGTGCGCATTCTGCCAAACAAGGGCACATACGTACTTTGAGCCAGATATACTGGTAGTGTGGATTAGGTATGGCTTCCAAGCAGCAAGTAAATTCAATGTGATTGCATTCCGTAAAAGACTAGACCCTGCAGACTCGTGAGAAATATTTTGGCGGCAGCACTTAACTAGCTACAGTTTGTAGCTATTGAGATACAACTTTTAACAAGGCTGCATGCTTGTGAACTATCGCAAAAATCAAGCTGTGTGCTTTTGAATATTATTCCAAAATAACCACTAAATCTCTAGTGTACATGTTCTCACTCAATGAGAAGTGGGCGCAGAACAGTCAGAGAGCGAACGCTCTATTGTAATGGAACAAAACACTGATCCCCACTAGTATAGATAAGACTGCTGTTATTCACAAGACAGGATGACTCAAGTCTTACCACTACATTTGATTCACTACATCATATTGTGCGATCAAATTTTAACTTTTAATTTCATATTCTCTGTATAAAATTAGGTACTTGTTCTTTTCAGTTTTAAAATCTTCTAAGACAGATTAGAGCTATAAATATAGTAGCATTTTCTTTATTCTCTACATGTGATTTTTGATAATGTATGTTTCTTTCTATTTTTTTGGTGCCCAGCAACCCAAATGTTCTCATTCAGGGCACAGCGACTACAGTACCATGAAGTATTGTTTCATAAATTGTTCCATATGTTCACAATAGTCCATGTGCTCCTTATTCCAACAGCAAAAAAATAAAAAAATAGTGATACTCCATTAGTCATCAAGAAGTACATGGACTGCAATTCTACAAAAGCATATCTACAATATGTATGTACAAATATTGATATGTAAAATAGAAATTACATATTGCTTCACATATTGCCATATAATGTTAAAAGCTGTTAAAAGTTTCTCAGAGAAGTTCAGTTTGCTTGTAGCCAGAATAAAATAAAATGCTCAAACGTCATTTGTGGTGCCAGAGAACCACAAGAGCTTCTTACTGAAGAGTAACAGTACTATTTTTATATTACCTAGTAAAAAAACACAGAGAGGTGATGAATATATGAATAAAGTATGTGAAATGCAGGGGGACCACACAACGCATGGCTTCACTGTCTGAATATGCAGCCCATAATGGGTGACTGTGGTACCGAAACATGCAGCACGGTACACACAGAGCGCTAATCAAACGGTGGGAAGCGACGAGGGCCAAATGCCTCCATTAGGCGGAGCATGGAACGGACAGGCACATGCCAGGGAAGCAGAAGTGACAGTGATATGCCCTTTTTAACTCTGACCTGTTCCGGTGAAAGGCTGCCAAGAGCGATCACGTCACCCCGCACACACTCCTTCAGCCGCTCCGCGTAACAGGGGACCGGCTCCTCCTGGGCGGCCCGCCCGCGGCCCGGGGGAGCAGGGAGAAGAGCTGCGCCTCGCGCCGTCACCTCCATCTTCACCTCCGCCTCCTCATCTGGGAGCACTGTACCTGGAGGAGACAAAGTGCACGTGCGAGTACCTGCTCACACGCAGGCAATACACGGGAGCACATACATACACGCACATGTACGCACGCATGCAGACACGTACAAGCACACAGACACACACATACATACACGCACATGTACGCGCGCATGCAGACACGTACATGCACACAAACACACACATACATACACACACATGTGCGCGCGCATGCAGACACGTACACGCACACAAACACACACATACATACACGCACATGCGCGCGCGCATGCAGACACGTACACGCACACAAACACACACATACACACACGCACACACTCACACAGGCACACGCACACAAACACACACATACATACACGCACATGTACGCGCGCATGCAGACACGTACATGCACACAAACACACACACACACACACTCACACACATACATACATGCACATGTACGCGCGCATGCAGACACGTACATGCACACAAACACACACGCACACAAATACACACATACATACACGCACATGTACGCGCGCATGCAGACACGTATATGCACACAAACACACACATACACACACACACACTCACACACATACATACATGCACATGTACGCGCGCATGCAGACACGTACATGCACACAAACACACACGCACACAAATACACACATACATACATGCACATGTACTCGCGCATGCAGACACATACACACACACAAACACACATACATACACACACAAACACACACATACACACACACACACTCACACAGGCACACGCACACACACACGTATACATGTATATAGGCACATGTACACATGTGCACATACATACACAAAACAAACACACACACACACACATCCATACACACAGGCACGCATGTGTATACACACACACACACACATGCATACACAGTAGCCCTACACAAACCATACCTCATGAAATACCTGCTCTTCAGCTCTTTTACATTGCGTACACACACATTATGTATGGGTGAGGTGTTAGGTTTAATTTATGCTTTGTTTTTGAGTATTCTGAAATTAAAGGGCTTAAGTTAATCATGTTAGCTTTTGACCCTGTCGCTAATTAAAAATGACCAGCTAACACAGTTCCACCTTAAATAGATGAAATAGCTTCAATTAGTCCCAGGTTTGGAGCCAATAATTACTGGGTAGGTAAAAGCTTTGATTTACTCACATCAGGCACTAATCATCGATGTGGCAGGACTAAGAAGTGTAATCTGAGATAGTGCTAATGGCTAGGCATACCAGGAGTGAATTAGTAAATTATTGCTGGCTGAACAGCTTTAAGAAGTCACCGATGCAGCACTTTTTTCTGCAAAGTGTGAGGTCGACAAACAGAAGTTCAAAATTCTGACAGCTCCCAAATAGCCCCTGCCACCGCAGCGTCCAGTCACACCGGACTTTTCTTATTGACATTTTTCAGGGTTGTCTCTGAAATCTGAAGGAGTTGGCTGTTTCAGGTTTTTATTCCTATGAGGGGCGCAAGCAGAAGGAACGCTGGTGATTATGAACACTGCCGGTATCCATTTCCACGGGCTGGCTGTGACCGGGCTGGCGGAATACTGCATTTTGGGATGAGCGAACGGAGGCACATTTGCATATTGCGATACACGTGTGCCGGTACGAGTGGGTGGGCTAACAGAAGCGCACCTTGAAGACGAACACAACGTGTGCAGTCCGATGGTAAGCGATTCAAACGATCAGTGAGCTTAAGAAGGGGGGTTTTTCTCAGGACACCAGATAATTGCGCTGGACCATTTCATTAATGTTTTTTTTTTTCCTGTAAAAGAGCTTTGAATGCGACTGTAAGGAGGAAAATCTCGTCAGAAGTGACAAAATATCAGGATCATGCAAAAGCCCTACCTAGACAGACTGAGGCCTACATTGGTGGGAGGCATCCACAGGAAAGGAAAAGGTGTTTTTTTGCAGTCTATTGTGGCTCACCAGGAAAGCATTGGCTGTGGATGCTGTTGGAAGCAAAGGGCTCTGCTATTGCATAAAACTGTTAATCCAAGATCCTCTTTACTTTTTGGATTTCATGTATATTCTCAGACAATAGCAATGCTGCTAATCTCGCTGCTACAGCTAAATCCATAACAATCAAAATAATACAAGCAGGCTAAATTCTAGCATGTACTAGAGGGTTTAAATCCCTCACTTCCCCATTGGAATTACAACTGAGATGTGGCATGTCAACAGGATCCATTGCCGCTGTCTCCCCGTGAACAATGGCTGCTTAAACCACCGCCACTTTAGGTACATATTCAAATGAGTTAAGGCTAATGGAAGAACACATGCCCACTCTGAAACAATGGCCCTCGCATGGAAGACAAAAACACTGTTTTGATTCTGTAGTGTATTTTACCAGCCCACAAGTTCCCACATGCTTTTATGCTATTCCCTTTTGGTGAACCTCAGATGTTGTACTATTGCCGTTTTCTTTTTCCTCCTTACATCCGAGCTTGCGTGACTGCGAGCGGGTTCGACTTGGTCCACTGGGACAGTGTAAAATTTTAGTCATACCTGGTAAATCTATGATGGTCGTAGTGTCATCTTCAGTCAGCATCACTGACATCTTGTAATAAAGTTCTTGTTCACCCTCTCTCATAAGTTCTAAAAAAAAAACAAATAAATTGATAAATCAATCACGACGAGTCCCTTCAAATCTCCAGTCTAGTAACTAACGCTGTTCTAATCATAGTGTCAACCTACATTGCATTGTTTTAAGTCTCATGTAGCCCCATTACCCAATCTATAAAAAACCTGATCTAATTCTTTGCAAGGCACTGAAGCAGACTGTCTTATATATATACTTATTCTTCAGCCATGTAACCTGAATTGGACACATGGAGTGTATAAACACATTATTTAACCCAAAGACCTACAATATTAACATTTAAAAGGCACACTTGAAATATTTTGAAGCTATCCTTTTAAGCATGTTTTTTATGCGTTTGCTTACTTGTTTGTTTATAGCATTGACCTCCATGCGGCCAGAAATGTGTTTTATTAAGGCCTAGACTCCTGCTTGCATTGTCACAGTCACAGTACAGCCAGTGGCCCCTTAGGCCAATATTGCTACTCAACCACTTGAATAAACAAATAAATAAATGCTGAAGTAGAGCAATAAAATGTGTGTATAAACCACAATATGTCCAGAATATATCCATTGTCATAAATGTTTATGAAAACCGAGCACACATTTTAGGGGATGAGGCATGGGGAGGCGGCAATAAGGGTTGACTGCAGAAGTCACTGCTCTACACATATTTGATGTCCAAGTTTGAGCTAATCTTCAGAAGATCGAGCTGCTGTAGAAAACCCTGTGGTCTTATTAAATCCAAAATATTTGCAGACAACAACATCGGAGTTGCTATAATCAAGCTCTGACAGTCAATACTGGGGATAAAACTAAAAATGAATCATACGTGATATAATTCTACAGAAGATGTTTTTTATTTTAAATCTCTGTACCAGTTGTGTGCCTACACAAGGATAAGGACAAATGGAAAAAGAAGTAAATAAATAAGTAATTAAAACTAAATGTTACCAGCTATGGGAAATGCTTGACAGTAGGAATTTGGAGAACAATGCTTGTTTCTGATTTGATGAAAGCTGGATTTCTTTGTAGAAATGAAGATCAGCCCTAGTTATCTCAGAATCCAGACCACAGAGGAGAAATCTTTTCTTTGTGATTCTTCAAAGAAGCAAAAATGAAAACTAGCCACAATCAAACACAAGAAATTAAGCCTTTTCCACAAAACAAATCTTCTGAAGTGATATGCGGACTAAAACTATTAATTTTCCTTTCTGTAGACATACTATCTTCCACTGTGAAACCAAAAATAAAGCCTCCTTCAAGTTCAATCCATAAAAAGAGAATACATATTAATTTCTCCTTTGGTAATGTAGTAAAACTAAACAAACTTGTTTCAATTAACAGATCACACAGACCGCGCATGAAGGACAGCTTAATGCAAGAATGTCATCAACAGATTCACTGCTTCTGATTAAAATTAGCATAAGTATTTTCAACATCTGCCCAAACCCATAATGTAAAAAGACATGCCAATCACTCTCAGATTTACCACTTCAATAAAGGGGCAAATGTGAATGGCAGTTTATGAGAAGCTATTGAGAATAAATACTAATTTATGCTGAAGATAGGTACTTCTGTCTGAAGAGTTTCTGTTTTAATGACATCTCAGATATTTTAAAGCTCCAAAAATACAGGTGAAATGGCTCTCTGTTAATAACCCACATTTCATTATAACATGCATATTACTTATCTCCCAAGAGAATGGTTTTAATAGGTATGGGGGGATGTAGCTATTGATACTGCATGATGTCTCTAATGATAATATTCTTTGGAAGCAAAGGGAACGGGCAAAAAGATAACTGACCAATGAAATGTGACCTTCAGCAATGACAAGAGGCTGGATACCAGTCAGTCCAAAGAGCCATCCCAGAAACCATCAGCAACCGTATTTACTAAGACAGTCCCATCGAAGTAAATTGTTCGCAATGAATGATCTTTCTCACCTCACTTTAATGAACTGAGCGGACTATTATGACAAGAAATGGCATACTTAATTCCAGCTCATCTTCCGTGCCGACCTCCATCCTGCACTGCCTTGGGTTGGTTTCCTCCGCCATCGGCGGGTCAAAGTAATTTCGGGCGCATTCATTTCCTGTGGAAAGTACATGAAGCGAAAGGGAAGGGAAGGGAAGGGGAGGGAGGGCAAGGGGGAGGGATACGTGTGCGTGTGTGTGTGTGTGTGGGGGGGGGGGGGGGGGGGGGGGGGTCAGTGGTTATTAGAAGCACATGAAGTGAAATGTTAATTCTGAAACCCACACTGTTGCGACTGGGCCGCTCCTGTTACCCGATAAGCCTGGCCGCCAGTTCTCAGTGCTGCTCGCTTGGACCGGGGGAGCTGTGGGGCCTAATTAGCATGCTGAGAAAGGTCACGCCAGGCAATCTCTTAAATACGACTGCCATATGTTACTTGTGTTCAAAAGGAACTAATGAGAAAATTTACAAGTTAAAGTACCTGGAATTCAAAGACAATACCCCCTAAATGCTCTGGGGTCGCCGGTGCGGAGATGGCCGTTGGAGGAGAAGAGCAGCGGCAGGAAAAGAGAAAAAAAAGCGAACCCACATCCCATTGACTTCTTATTAGCGATCGCTGACCTATGGGCATCAAAGCTGCTCCACGGAATTTATGGGGGTCCGCCACCTCGAGGGATATTTCTATTAAACAGGTACATCCTACAGAGCGACTTTTTAAATGTGGATTCCCTCCCTGAATATTCCATGACATTATTCTATTTAAATTACTTCACACGTTTCCGCAGCAAAGTCCATTAATAAAAGTTATTGATGCACTGATGGATTCAGATAACAGTTAGCCCCAAATGAAAGCACCCAGGAATACAAATCTGATTGTGATTCGCAATCACAAAAGCAGGCAAAGTACGTTTGCATCTCATGAACTCTCTATTGCTTTATTATGTACAGGACACCATGGGCCTTCATGCAGGGAGCGCCTATATAAATAAATTTAGCAAATTTCACATACCTCTTTTGCAATTCAGCTTGGGTTGCAATATGTCAAATAGAAAATGTAATTGTGCTAGAGTCTCATATATTCGTTTTAGTAATAGCGATACCATAAATGAACTGCAAAATTCACATTTAACTCCTTACAACGTAAACACAGTTTTAACAATTTTGCGGCAATAGCTTAGAGGTTATGAAACCCTTTTTCAATCTGAATTTGCATAATATCTACAACCCCAAAGATCTCTACTTTGAATCATATCTTTGATTTACCTAAATCGTCTGACTGTCTTCCAGTGTTCTTCTTTTATAATAATATATTCAATGCCCTGTCTGCATGCCATCAATAACTCAGAGGTCTTACAATTCAATGATCTTCATGAGAGGGAATCTATTTATGGAAAACACTGACAATAGCAAATAAACTACCATGTTAGCAGCTAAGATCAACTGAGGCCACTGGGTGTACGTCATAGCAATGCAAAATTAATTTATAAATTCCCCAATACGAAATGAACCTGCGTACTGTTTTTAATCTTTTCTTTTTTAATTTCACATTTTAAAATTACATTAAACTTAATTTGGTACTCATAGGTAGAGTTCAGAATCATATAAATGGAAGAAATATTATATGCAACTTAACCTAATTATACTGAAAAATGGAAAATTTGAAAAAATGGAAATAACTATCTGTGATATCCAATATGACTCCAAATTAGTTATCAAACATAGAAGAAAGATATGAATTGAACTGTATACACTGTAAAATTATTCTGATTGTATGTATGTATGTATGTATATGCAGTGCTCCATAATGTTTGGTGCAAAGACTTTTTAAAATTTGGCTCTGTACTCCACAATGTTAGGCTTCTAATCAAACAATTCATATGTGGTTGAAAAGCAGATTCTCAGATTTTCATTAAAGGCTATTATTTATGCATTTTGATTGATTTAATTTTAACATGTAGAAATTACAGCACTTTTTATACATAGTCAAGGGAACCATAAGTTTTGGGACCAATGGTTTCACAGGTGTTTCTGATCTGGTCTGGTTTCTAGGCTTTTGATTGCCTTTGGTGTCTGTTATTGGCATTTATCAACATGGGGACCAGAGTTGTGCCAGTGAATGCCAAGGAAAACATTATGAGGCTGAGAAATAAGAAAAAACAGTAATAGACCATAGGTATCTTCAATTGGATACAGAGGAGTTGAATGACATGGCTAGTCTAGAATGTTCCAGTTACTTGTTTTGAAAAACGTCTTTGTTGCTTTAGCAATACATTTGGGATCATTGTCTTTCTGTAGGATGAAGCACCATCCAATGTGTTTGGAGGCACATGGTTGAACTTCAGCAGATCAGATGATTCTGTACTCCTCAGAATTCATTCAGCTGCTGCTTTCAGTAGTTGCATCATCAGTGAAGACAAGTAAGCCAATACCTGTGACAGCCATACATGCCCAAACCATAACACTCACACCATAATGTTTCACATATGGGGAGAGGAATGCTTCGGATCTTGGACAGTTCCTTTTGGCCTCTACACTTTGTTCTTCCCATCACTCTAATACAAGTGTACTTTGGTGCCCTGAAATGGGGAGCTGTGTATAAAATATTCTGTCATTTCTACTGGGAGAAACCAAAGTGTATAAATATATCCAGGCAATGTGCAATTTAACCACATGTGAATTTTTTGCTTACAAATCTACAATTGTGGAGTACAGAGCCAAATCAAGATGTATTATATTGATTGATTATATCCTGTCATAAAAATGATTTAAATCAACCAAACATATCAACGGAATCTGGTCATCTAATATGTTTTGTGTTGTTTATTTTAGTGATTATGTATTGCAGATTTTGAGATGCATACACTGATTGGCCACACAATTGTAAAACCTTCATAATCATAGACAAGAAATAGTTTTCAGAGAACAGCAAAAGGCACCCTTTAACACTTTACAGTCTAAAATGACTGACATCTGCTTTCCAATGAACAGGTTGTGAATGATTGATTTCACAGAAGAAGCCCTTTACTCTTAGAATATTACCGCTTCTTTTCTCTTTTTTAATAAGTGCAAGTCATATCTGCTGACAATTTGAAGCCGAGAGGGGCCAATGTTATTGATTTAATCTTTGATGAGAGAAGACCGCCCCTGGGATTCATCAGAGTACTCTCCCTGTCTCTCACATGACGTGCTGATGGGAAACACCAAGCTAATCAGGAGAATCTGCTCCACCACTCTCACCCAGCACAACAGTCCCACGACCAAGTGTGGGGCTATGGATCTCCAGCAAGCTATCGCTAATCAAAATCATTCCCGTACTTCTTGTCACAATCAGCTCCTTGCTTTGATGGCTTCCTTTATCCTGTCAGTATTATTTTTATTAATTCTGAGCTAACAAGAGTGCATTTCATCTCACAGAGAAACCTGACATATTTAGACTTTCTTGTTATGTGATTTGTCTATGTGGCTTCAGTAAACTTCAAATAATAATGAGTGCAAAACTTCCAAACGCAGCATTCCTGGTTTGCATTCCTGTTTCCTTTCATATTGCTGTAGAAATGTAGAGGGATTAACGCTAATAAAAAGCATACTATTTGTTGTTTTCATCATGACTGTGTTTTTTAGAGAGGGTGCACATTTTCATTAAAGCACAACCATATGGCTGAATGTGTGATTATCCTGAGCTTACCCAGGTCACACAACACATTCCCAACAGCTTTAGGGAAAAAAAAAATGCATTAGAAAATTAAATCCTTTAAATTTACATTGTACTACAAGTGTATCATGTTAGCTACAAGCAGGTCTTGTGAGGTGTGAGTGAACAACCAAAGTTTCCTAAATATGTCATGTTAGCTGCGTTTCAGGGTTTCTGCAGTGTGTCTACACTTTAAAGATACACTGAAGACTCAGTCTGGTGTGTTAATGCTGAAGTCTAGCTCATGAGGCAAGCACTCTGGAAGGCATGTGTTCACAGAACATTCTGACTCAAGCAAGATGTTCTGGAACGCCCGTTCTCATGACACTTATCCGGTGCAAGTTATGAGAGAACTTGTTCGGACGTGTTAGCTTGGAATGCATGGATCAGGCCCCAGAAAGCAAAAGGTTAGATCAGGAACAAAAACCACTGTCAGTCAGCTTGAGGTTAATGAAGAATGAAGCTTCACCTCTTGGTTCGGCAGGGGCTTGCAGCTCCATTTTGTGTTTCTGAGCTGCAAGGGTGCTATCCTGCTTGTCACGTTCAATTTCTTGACTTCCCAGAGCGTGATAAGCCGAAAGGTCCCCATCCCTGCCATCGAAAGCTGGGTTTTCAATACCTTCCGCAGCGGCTCTCTCGTCTTCTCCTGCGAAAAAACAACACAACAGAAAGAAAAAAAACAAGGAGGTCAGGAACCAAAGCATTATACCAAAGTACATTTCAGTGACAACCAGAAAATTCCTTCTAGTGATTCCTTTGCCCAAAATACTCAAGCGCATCCTCCTCGAATGTCACTAAAATACAATTAGGTTAAAATTAAATCTGAATCTTGTATGAAAAAAAGAAGAGAAGAAGAATAAATGATTAAAATAATTACAAATTGCGCCCTGACAAGCAAGAGCAAAATTTAGCCCAAAGCCATTTGTCTGTAATTAGTTAATTAATCCTTACACAAATTATGAGCAATAACTCATCAAGCAGGGCTCACCCATCAGAAATTCAGCCGACTCGGATTTCTTCTGCTTAGGTTGCTTCAGAGCCTTCTGCTGGAACTTCTGGAGGGAAATTGTTAAATGAATAAATTAGCTACAGAATGAAGATCATCATTTATGATCCGCAACTAACGCAGTATTTTAAATATGGGACGACACTGAAATGTCATTTAATTTACATCTCCGCTAAAGGGGTCAAGCACTAATTGAACAACAGGAGTGGAAAAAATTTAATCATAAATAGATAAGAAAAGTTGACGTGAATGCGTAATGAAGGTCACATTAAAATACTTCCTCTGTTTCTTTGTGATTTCTCTTTTTAATGAATGGGAGACAACACCCCCAGAAAAGTGAAGCCGTTTTAAAGAATTTTGCCGCGTGCATTTATGTGTGTGTTTACGCGCATTCAGACAGTACTGAGGAATCCGGACTACCAACACATTTACAATGTGGGTCAACTTTGCATACATCATTATAGGTCCAAAGAAAAACCTTTTTCTTGTATAGCCCTCGTCTATACCAACACCTAAAAATATTTGAAATAGCATCTGAAATATTTTACATTTGGAATATATTAAACATTTCCGATACATTGTGCCCTTTGGTATCACTAAAATACATGCAATGGATATTGAAAATATTCACAATTAGGTGCAAAGAAAGGAACAATATATTGTACATCAGAAGAAACTATGGCAGCTGGATACACTGGTTGTTATAGAACGATGCCAAAATTTGCATTCTACATTTTCCATTGAATTAGAAACATTTTGCATAATACTTTTTCATAGTAACTGGATGTGCCAGCCTTTCGACTTCTCATCCCCAAACATTGTGGAACATGTTCCATTAATTACAGCACATTGTGACTGCAGCTAAAATTGTTCCGCAATGATCCAATGTCCTCAAAAAGGGTTAGATCAAGCATGCCCCACCCATTGAGACAGCAGCTTCATGCCCAACAAGAGCTCCGTGCGATGCAGTGTAGACGTCAAAACACATGTAACAATGACATAAACCTGAACCATTGAAAGCCTGGGAGTCTGGTTAAAAAAGCCCCCCATCCATAGTAAAATGCTCAGTGTTAAATCAACTCTAACAGAGAATGTATACTCCCTTTTGGACATATGGTCCCATTTTACTGTGTATTGATTTCTCCCTCTTTTTGGAAAATCAAGTTTTTTTATTTATTTATTTTTAACATGCAACAGGGGTCCTGTGAGTAGCAGTAATGCTTGCACCCTTTTGGCTTCTACGAGATGTCCAATGATCTTCTGTAAACATAATACCTGAGTTGAAGTAATACTTAGATAAAGTGAAAGGATTTTTTTTTTCAGTTCCTCAATTTTAGTTTCCATGTATAACATGATTTTATGTTATACATGGAAAATCTGTTCATTGATTATTTTATGGTATCTTTGATTCTGTTAGATGAAAAACACTTTTGTATTATATGTAAGTATATATGTATGTATTATGAAATAATTTGGGGATTCTATATTGTTCATACAGACACATGGCTCTGGTCATGCACATGTACAGTATTTTCAGAAAATACAACATTTAATTTAAAAGACAACATTTGCATAGAAAGAAAAAAAGGAATGCTTTAATTCATGATGGCAATTCGTGATGGGCAGGGCAATTAAAATTGTGGAGGACATATTCTAATTTGAAAAGAAGAGTTTTGTAAATCTGTTTTTTCAATCCAGCAAGCCCTAAAGCAAGACATTCATTTATACCGCAGAGATTAATGGTAATCTAATTGTAACTTATTTAAAAATCATTTTCTTTCTACTGCTTTCCAATCAATTTCACTTGAGTTGCGCTTAATAGTAAGACTTTAGCACTTACCAGACACATTAACTGTATGTATGTAACTGTAATAAAATGTTACAGATTTGTACATACTTGTATGTACCAGCTTTCCTCAATTTTGAGCGGAAGTTGTGATCTACCTGAATCCGTCTAAATAATGAATATTATTTTGCTAATATGGAAATGACAGACCTTATGATACTATGTACAATATACCTTTCCTAATGTTTCTAATGCACAAAAAAATTCCATATATAACAGCTGTCTATATTAAAATATTAAAGCACACAACAGACACACACACCCATGCACACACACACACACACACACACACACACACACACACACACACACACTATTTGCAGTTCAGTTAGTTTAACTTATTTAATTTCATACTGAATGTGATATCATAAAAAATATAGAACCAAAATTCACAAGTTTTCCTTCATTAGCTAATATGGTACAGCATGCAACATTAGAATAATTTAAATGTGTCCTCATGTACTAAGGGATCAATTTCCATCCAATCCCAAGAAAAATTTCCTTAAAACATAATGCATCATGTAATGCAATGTTACTGGTTCAGGGGTGTGCGCACACACTGCACAACTTAGGGAATTATTTTCCTCCACAAGACAATACCAGAATTTCTGCAGCTGATAAAATAATTTTTTGAAGTCCAGTGCTAGTAAGAACATGATAAACATAGACCATCATATCGGTTACAACATTATTGAACGAGCTAAGGTGAATTGGCCTTAAGAAAACTGAACTGAGTGCATGGGAGATTAAACAACTTTATAAACACTGTTTACAATAGAGCAAAAACAATCATTTTTTAAATTATGGCAATACCTTTATTTTCTTACATTTTTAGGGCATGTTGCGATTTTCTGTGAAAAACTGGACCCCTATGACACTTGATTTCCCTGCCCTACATGTTTTTTTTTTTCAATGCCTTCTCAGTTTTAACACTATGATCACTTCACTTGATTTAATTTGATGACCTGGCCAGCACGTACCCTTTTCTACGTCCAACTCTCCTAGAAGAAGTGGTCCCTGACCACTCGGATTAGAAATCTGGGTCCTTGTGAATTGTGCTTGTCCTTGGCTCCCTGTTACTGCTAATGTAGTTAACCTGTTAATTAATTATTAGCCCCAAGTGCATTGTATATAAAAGCTTTGCTGATATTGCAAGATACGTAACATCATCAAATAGGCCTATATACAGAGGCATTGGTGGAGCTGGGCTTTGGTTAACTTGTGTAATTAATCATTACATTAGCACTCTGTAGGCAGAAAACATGCCTTTATTTTCAAAAAATCTTTGTTTATGCCCTTGAAATAGAAACACTCTAAGGAAAAAAAACAAAAAATACCCATACAGGAGTTTTCAAAAAAAATGTACTGAATTCCACTCAAAACTAAAATCTTTGTTCTTGCTTTTTCCATATTTATGAACAGTATGTAGGTCTGGACGTATGCATGTATGCTGCATGTTTGTATGTATGTACGTACGTAGGTATGTGTGTATGTACAGTATGTATGTATGCACAGCATGTATGGATGAAAGTTATGAATTACTGTTATGCCACTTTCAGAATCAGTGCAGCTACCAAATATGCACCTAACCCTCATAGTATACTACAGCATACATGTTCTATTCTGGAACTCTCATTTGAAACGGTTAGCGTGCCAAGTGGAAATGACTTATTATCTTTTCATCAGGATAGGGGTTTATGATATATAGGGGTCCAAAAACATATCCAATACCTCTCCAAAATGAGTAAAATGCTTTTTGTCCATTATAAAGATTATAAAGTAGCCCCTTAAGATGGTTTAAGATGCAACCTTGATATCACATTGAAAAATAATGCAAAAACATTGTGGCACAATGTGGTACACATACCTAAATACGTACTCTACAGTATGTACTCTTTTGTTGCGAAGAGATGACATTTTACAAATATTACTATTTAAGATCACTCGAAGGGAAAATTTAACATTAATCTAGCACATATCAGCACACAGTAAATTTGAAAGAGTGTTTTCCATGCCCTATGTTGCAAGTATATCCCATGGAGATACTAATACCCCACATTCTGTATAATAATATTACAGTAAAATAATATTCCACTGTCAGAAAAATGTTGGCGATGTTCTAGCTTCACAGTAATCTGGTGATTCAAACATAACACATGACTGAGCTACCTATGAATGCTTACACTACAGTATCTGAAATGCCCACATTAGAGAATAGCAAAAACCATTTTAAAGACTCTCAGTTTCATTGTGAGTGAATTTCATGAATTTCATTTCATTATGAATTCTAACAAAGCAGGCCACTATGTGCCGCTTTACACTGCACAGGCTACGCTAACAATTGCCTCAACATTAACACCAGAACAAATGCTGAGCATTATTAGCCAATGCTAACAGTTGTTTTATAACCAATATGAATATAATCATATCAAAAATATGACACAACGTAAATAATAGAAATGTTACAAGCAGTAATATATACATCTTCACCATGTATCATGGCTAGACTTCCTGGCCCACTCCCCAAATCCATGTCAGGAAGGCGAGATTTCGCTTTAACCATGCTGATGAGTTGGCCAAATTAGCAAAATCGAATCAAAACTGAAGGTAATATACAATGACACCACAACAAGTGCTTCTTTATTAAGCGTAACCTTATGGTTGACCATACAACATTGTACTGAATCAAAAATTTAAGCGGTTGTGTGGGGCTCTCAATGTTTGTTATAAATGTAAAATTACACATGCGATGCACGGTTAGAAAATTTACACAGTCCTCTACTAGATAAAAGAGTTATCAATAAAACAGGAACAAACTGAAAAGAGTTATAATGGTGTAAATGGCAAGTGGGGTTTTGTGCATGGCTGATGTAAATACCTACCCCCTCTTTCTACTTGCACTTCTAAAATGGATTGTTCAGATCAATAAATGAAAACTGAATATTAAAAGGGCACCTCTACATATGAAACCATTAGGTAGGCTTGTATATTTATTCCATTTGCATTTAGTCACAGATATTGAGAGTAAAATGACGTGGTATAATTACACAAGAATACCAATTGTTTATTTTGCTAATCGGTGAACAGTATTTTTCAAAGATGTATTGGCATAACTTTGGGCTATTGTTGGCTTTCTCTTGTTGCTATAGGCGAATACTCATGATTGGTGGTTAAAGAATATTTTAAGGAACACTCAAATAGACACTATTGTCCAGTGCATTGTGCTTGGGGGGTATAGTTGCAGATGAGACTGCAGGGAGGGGGTGCTTGTTAAATGGACAACCTATGCAACAATGGTGGTACTTAAAAACTCTGTATTTCGCATGATTGTTGTGAATCGCCAACTAATACAGCCAGAACACAGAGTTTGCTCTTTCAAATCATAGTTTGGTCGCAGGAGCACTGAACATTTGAGCTGAGCAATTTCAGGATGCTGGCGTCCTAGCTACATGGGGGCTAGCGCAAAGGGGTTAACATTAAAGATATTAAAGCGGAAACAGTAACCAACTCAACAGTCACAAAGTTGTGAAAACATTTATAAATAAAGATTATACAGAAAGTCACAGACCCACAGACACCTCAGCTTCTCCACACACCTCATCATGAACACGCACCAACATTTCTAACTAAGAACCCACATAGTTTGTTCTTGTCCCAAATGGGGCTAACCAGGCTCAGTCTACAGGATATGTCTGTCTCACTGTCAGATTTTTCAATCAAAGCATCATAAATCTTGCTGCACCTGGGATGACAGACAGATCACACTAAGTTTGTGTGGCATTAGTCTGAACCAGGCATTAGCTGGCTACAGCTTGCAGGGGTTCTAGCTGGTTTTAACTTAGCTAATACAATCTATCAAATAGGTAACATTATCTTACCTAGCTAGCCTAGGTAAACTACCAAACTCAAAGTTGTTACGTTTGCTGAGCTGGCTGGCATGAGATTTATTCCTGTTGATGGAGTTATGTGAGATTTGTTTGGATGGTATGACTATGAGAGCTTGAGACTGAGCCTGAAATCATACACACACACACAAACACACACACGCGTGCACACACGCACACACACATACGCACACACACACACACTATAAAGTGGACACTAATAATATAAATACCCAATAGTGCAGCACCAGTACAGCAAAGTACTGATGATGACCCACAGTGAAGAAAGCAATTAGATTCAGCTTTCAAGTGTACTATGATTTCAGGACAATAATGTATATTTTCTCATTTACCATTTTAAATTGACTTCTGTACTGTTTTCCATTGCAATTCTAAAAAGCTAATGTTGTTGTTTATACTGCTTTCTTCCTCAAGTGCGTATCAATGAATACAAACAATACATTTTCCCACACACATAAAAGTTAGTGGCCATAAAATCACATCACATGGAACATTATGCCAGCAATGCATTCCATTTGCACCATCTTCTGGACATGACCAACAATCTAGGGATTGAAAAAGTGGTGTATGATATTGATGATTCCAATCACGCAAAGTAGTGCCACAGAGCCCTCAAACTGCACACGATGACAAGACTCTAAATTCACAGCATGTAGTTTGTGAATAGGCCTTATTAGTGTGTACATACACTCTGGGCACGTCATGCCTCAGTACGCTTAGGGGAACATTAGAAAGACAGGGGGGAGCACACTGAAGTGCACTCACACTTAGGCATGGTGATAATGTCTCACGATGCAGGGAAAATCAATGCGGAGCCCAAAAGTAGTACAGCAGGTTACTGCTGGTTTTATAGCAGATGTGGTCTGTATCTAACATGCCCTTTCTTAGCAAATGTTCTGCAAACAGTATTCTTTGGACTGTGCTGTTTTAATGCAATCCTTTGTCTCATTTAGGAAACATGCCATTTCAAACCATTACTAGCCTTCAGATAATATATGATGCAGAAAAAAGAACTTGGTTTCTTTCATCCCATTTGTTGTTCCATACAAGGGAAAAGTGTCATTTTGTTGACTCAGACACACCACAATGGTTTGATATGCATGCTGTTATTCCGTTATTACCAGACTTGGTAGAATTTCTCACATTTCGTTTGAATTAGTTCCATTCATTTTAAATGTCAACACGATTGCAATTTGCACAAATTTATTGCCTAGATTTCGGGTCCTTGTCAATCACAGCAGAATAAGGCTCCAAAACAACCTATTGGTTACTTCAAGCCAATATATAGCAGTTACTGTCACAATTAATCCAGTTCAGGCAAAGCATTTTTCCTCTTCAACCACTGATCTGCACACATGCATTCCTTTCCCCAATGTATATCCAATGTGAGTAACTGTTCTTACTGTGCCTGTTTTTGCAGTTACCCCATTTTTTTTTGTAAACCCAAAAATTATAGTAGACTTATAGTCAATTTTAATGATAATTATAGTCAACTTCACAATATATTCATCATTTCTTAGATAATAAACAGTACTGCAGCATATATGTATCATGCTGGGGTGAGCCTGAATATTTTGTGCCTTGACAGGTCAGCAAGACAGATGCCATTTCAGAAGTGCTGGGCCATTTTTATAATAAACATATTACCATGCACAAGTAAGAGTACAAAGGGGTAAATTCCTCTCGACATGACTTTCCAGGGAACACACATACATTAAATTCACAGTGCTAACACAGAGTCATGTGCCAAGTATAACTGGTGTGATATAACAAGCACTGAATGCAATATAAGAGCATTAAATTCACTCTGTTGTCATTTTAATGCACAACATTTCTCGTGAAGTTACAAATTCTGCTCCTCGCCGAAAATGAGTCTGCACATAAAATGCATACTTTGTGGTCAGGGAACAAAAAAAAACCTTCATTTAAAACTGGTGACAAGGGAAAAGTTTTTAAAAGAATGTGATTGTTGTCAAAAGGAATTGGGTACAACAATGCCTTGTTCAGTTCTGGTTCCATTCAAGGCTGTTGCTGTGAGGGCTATGGAAAGACTGCTGCTAGGCTGGTGGGCATGGACCAGCTAGAAAGTGAATTTTGCATACTGTACGGATCATCGCCCAGTTCAGGGCAGTCACATTGAATCTGTGATCAACCAATTGTGCTTCATGAAACCGTCAGCCCTAATTTATGTCTGGCTGTTTTCTTCTATTCTGCTGTAAACAAGCTCCGCTCTGAGCTGTCTCCCCATCCCTATCCGCTTACAACGAGAGCACAGACAGCATGCGTCCTTATCGTCAGGACCCCCGCTTAAAACTACCACTTCCAGACAGCAGTCTCAGTGCAGGCTGGGAGCAAAAGAACAAGAGTGGCCTGGGAATGACATAGCCTTCCTCAGTTTAAGGCGTACACATACTATACCCCTACACACTGGAATTATTACATTAAATAAGGTGTTCTTTATCTAAAACTGTTTTCCAAAATCATTAGGTTAGCAACTGGCCTCAGTTTTCTTCTACTTTTCATTCTAATGTCACTTGGAAGCATAAGAAGGTGATACGCCAGTCACATGAAAAAGCAGAGTGCATAGATCAAAAATACAATTACTGTCCAATCAATCCTGTATGTTAGTATCGGTCACGGCTGAGACTGACTGAGATATTGCTTTATCGCTGTCAGGAGAGAAATCTACACCAGTGATTCCCTACTTGATTTGACAGAATGGTGTAGCTTCGCATAGGCTAATAGAACACATGTGATCTAACCAGATTATGCACCATGTCTAGACTGGAAATATCAAACAGCAAAGCTGAGGGGTCATCTCTTAAATCATTTGTTAACAGATAAATTAACATTGCTAAAACAAAGAAACTGTAGTTCTTAATTTGCCTTATTGTACCAAAATGAATGTATCTGCAGTAGCAAATTGTTCACAAATAGCTCTGTATTTCATATTTTCTCTTATACAAGTAAATAGCAACTGGGAAATCTGCCAAATGGTCATATGCTTAATTATCTATCGCTTCAGCTGATAAAGAGCAGAGCAACATAATTAACATTCTATCCTAATTAATATATGCTGGCCCCTTTAAGACACTGGGCTTAATTATTTATGCAAGGGTGTTCCTTTGAAGCAGAGCTAACTGATTGGGCAGCGGAAGGGAAAACTTGAAATATAGCTTTGAACAGTTTGCCCGGGCACTCCCTTAGATTACATTTGTCAGTACAAATACAAAGGTTAGAAAAGACCTCCTGTTATCAAATGTATATGAATTAGGCCTATACATTCCCAAAGGTTATTAGCACTCTTACTAAAAATCAGAAATATGGCAAAAAAATTAGAATATTATATTTTATACCAGTCATTTTATAACAAAAACTTCCTAATATGTTTGGCTCCCCTGCTTTCAGTACTTTGTGCACCTTTGCAAAACACTACTGTACTGGGTCATCTTCTATAGTGTTTTATAAGAATGGTGAACATCTTAGACCATTCTTCCATGTAGAAACTTACAAGATCCTTCAGTCTGTAGACGACTCTCTTCAATTCAATCTCTCTTCAATTTCAATCAGGTCTAGGTCTGGGTACTGAAATTGATATTGCAATGCCTTAATTCTGTGGTCAGTTAAATAGTTCTTGGTCGATTTTTAGGCATGTTTGGGATCATTGTACTGACTGGAGTGTATGATTCCACTGACCTTAACAAGAACCTCTGGACAAGTAGATGCAAAGGTCTGCCACATTTCACTGTAGGTCTGACGTCCTTTCCAACATAGGCATCCTTCTTTTGACACCCAGCCTACGTCTGGTGCAGGCGGCCAAAAAGCTTCATTCTGGACTCATTTGACCATAACATCCAGTTCCAATGGAAGTTCAGCTTAGGGACTTCCATAACACTACTTATGGAAGTCCCTAAGCTGAGCCAAGTTTAGCCAGATTTAAACTGAAGACCACCATTTAGCAAACACAGTTAGGTGGCATATTTCCAGCATACTGGCTCAAGGCAGGGGTAAAATCTCACAATTCCTTTCCTGTCTCCAACCCAGAGGCACCACGAAACGCATAAATATGTGTTTTTTGTGTTTGTAAATCTAATAAGTGACACAAAAATGGAGCAGAGCAGGATCAAGGTCCCTCTGGAGACCATGGGAACTCTTTCGGCCTCTGAAGAGACTTTTGTTTTACTCGTTGAGAACTTCCCTCACTGTGGCATTGCTTAATACCCTCCCCAAATCACCCACAGAGATCTTGGGGGCTAAATGAAAGAGAGTTAAATGTCAACGCTCTGCCACAGTCCATCGACAGAATTCATTGGGGTGAAAACACAATCCTGCATCCTGAGTTATATTGTACTTACAGAGCCAAATGTGTCCATTTCCTCAGAAAAAGAAGTGAAGGACCATTTCCGTATGTACACTGGGCCTGACAAAAAAAGGGAAAAATCACTTTAGTTCTGTCTTACATGCACTTATCATGTGATTTCACTCTGTACTCCTCAGTTTAAGATTTGTGATCAAACATTTGTGATTTAAGTGTACATTCTCAGCTTTTTTTTCATGTTTATGAACTTTGGGTTCACCAAATAGAAATTACAGAACTTTTTATTAATCGCCAGGCCCACATCCCCCCCGCCCCCCATATTAATGTTATGTAAATGAAAGTAGTCATGTTTGGAATTGTGTTGTATATTCTTGTGACCTATAGACATCACTAGATGCTGAGTATTTTCTCTGGTGATGCTCTGCCAGACATGTACTGCAAACATCTCCTGCTTGTTTTGGGGGATAGTTGTCTGAAATTTTCTCTTCAGCATACGAAACAATTGGATTAAGATTGTGTGAATGGCTTGGCCAGTCAAGAACTTTCTCTTTTTGTCTTTGAAAAACTTTTTTTTTTTGCTTTGGTAGTATATTTGGGATCACTGGGTCTCAGTCACAAAACATTTTGTAAATTCTGCTAGCTTTTGTTCTTTGTTCTTAATAAAAGTTCCTATGAAAAACCAACATGGGATACATGAAACATGCACCTTCGATTTTGTAGGTATGCTAGGTATATCAGAGCATGAATGCCAATTGTTCATGAACTCAATGTGTGTGCTGGTTCATGTTAATTGGCATACAGAAATACCCTAGAAATCCCATAAAATATATGCCACCTGCAGGGTTATATCTAAACATCAGCAATTCATTGCTGTGGAAAAAATTTTAATATAAACTGAAATAAAAATAAAAACAAGGGTTTTTGAAAAAATTAAACCAAACTAGAACTACCAAACCTTTTCTAAATAAATAAACGTTAAACTGAAATTAAAATGAAAAGCTAGTGAAACAAAATTCTAGGCTATTCAGATAGGTTAGTTAATGTAGTTAAAAGGTCTGTAACTACTTAAAATGACTTTGTACAAATAATAAAGCATTCCAAATAGAAGCGGCTTCTGTTTATGCCTTTACGTTTCCAAACACAAGTAGATTTTGATCTTACCAAAGAAAAAATTCAGATAAGAGAAAAAATGATGAATGCCAAAATATTTTGGGGACGTTCATACGCACAGTTAATGATCTAATTTGACCATACATGTTTCATGAATGCGGCCCATTGTCTTGCTGTAGGATGAAGCACTGCCAATGAGCTTGGAGGCATTTTCCTGAACTTGAGCAGATATGACACTTCTGTATACTTCAGAATTCATTCTATTGCTGCCATTAGCCATACATGCCTAAACCATAACACCCCCACCACTATATTTCACAGATGAGGGCAGGCTTTGGATCTCGGGCAGTTCTTTTTGGCCTCCACACTTTGCTCTTTCAATCACTGTGATACAAGTGAATCTTGGTCTCATCTATACACAAGACCTTTTTTCAGAACTCTGCAGGCTCTTTTAAGGACTTAGCTAACTGTATCCTGGCCATCCCTGTTTTGTGACTTAGTAGTGGTTTGCATCTTGCAGTGTATCCTTATGTTTGTGACATTTTCTGTGGACAGTAGTCACTGACACATCCATTCCTGCCTCCTAAAGAGTGTTTCTGATCTGCTGGACAGGCGTTATGGTCTTTATGGTGAGAATTCTTTGGTCATGAACTGTAGAGTTCTTCTGTTTGCAATTACTGAGCTAACCAGGGTTTCTTTCTTCTTAATGATGTTCCAAACAGTTGATTTTGGTATGCCTATGGTGTGGCCTAGGTCTCTGACTATTTTTTTCGTATTTCTCAGCTTCGTAATGGCTTCCTTGACTCATTGGCTGAACTCTGGCCCTCATGTTGACAAGTAACTATAATAGACTCCAAAGGCAGTCAAAGGTATAGAATCAAGACTAGATACTGAAAGCTATCTTATAGATGCACAAAAGAAGCAAGAACACACCTGACTAATCAGAAACAACTGTGAAGTCATTTGTCCCAAATATCATGGTGCCCTCTAATGAGGGGATTGTAATTTCCACATGGTGAAACCAAAATGTATAAAAATACCCTTTATAGCTGAGAATCCGCACTTTAACCACATATGAATAGTTTCATTACAAATCTGAAGTTGTGGAGTACAGAGAACCAGATTATTTTTAAAAGTATGTCTTTGTCTCATATATTACTGTGATCACTATATAATGAGAGAGAGAGACAGAGCTCCATGCAATGCATTTTAAATAAGAAAAACATTTTCAAGATACTGTTATAGTGGGTCTTACAATCAGCAGAGTGATGAAGAATAATTTCCTTTTTTCAAAATTATCTGGACAATGTGAAAGGTTGTAAAGATTTGTTCCTCAGCCAGAACTCTTTGTAGCAGTTAAAACTCATGCACAAAACAAAGATCAATGTAGTCTGTTCCATTTTTGTACAGTTGCATAGGTTGTTGTGGCTTGTATGATTCCAGGATCAATCTTTGGTATATATCTTGATGTATGTCAGCATAAATATACTTGAACTATTATCAGGAGGACTGTATTATTGTTCCCCATTATTCAAATATTGTATATTCATTTACATTTGAGACAGTACTATTTAGTCTTTTTAAACATTTTTTTTTTCCAATGGTAATTCACACAGTTTTCACAAGTTTCTGCTGATATAGCAAAACAAACCCCAGGCAAAATGTGAAAGATTATCCCCTACCATGTGAATTACTGTGAAACGCTATACTTTTTCATATTAAACACTGCTCCACTGGGTGTGCTCAGCAAACACACTAAACCATTGAATTTTTACTCCGTATATGGAAGGAAAAATGTTTCAACATACCAGCTTTTTAATTATGGTTTCAAATTATACTCTGCTTAATTTGGAATTGTTGACTACCGTAATTAACCCATGAGTAACAAATAAATATGACTTGATAATGTAAGAACATAAAGTTCAATAAATGTATATATATATATATATATATATATATATATATATATATATATATATATATATATATATATATATGTGGGTGTGTGTGTGTGTGTGTGTTTGCAACTTCCTGTTTTTCTCTCTTTTAGCATTAGGAGGGAGAGTCAATCTTGGATACAGAGCTAACTTTGCAATGCTTCCTTCACCTACATTCAATTGAATAAACAATAGTTTTAAATTTACGTTTTCATTTAGTGATTTGTTTTCTTAGTTACTAATAGAGCTGGGTGTACAAATGTTTTATAAGGGTTATAAAGTGGAATTCTGTGAGCTGCCCAGACAATTGGTTGTAAAAGCTGTTAGGCTCTGTCTGCCAACTGCTGTTCTCAAAATAATTTGATTCCCAGCAGTTTCTTAACCGCAGAAATGAGTGACTCAGAGAAGCTGGCTCTACAGAGACTATGTAAATATATTCACACAACACCCTACAACATTTTGTGTGTGATATACTATTTGGGTCACGGTAGCAGCCCAAACATCTATGGGCCATGGATCGTGCATGATCTTGATACTTTCTTAATGTTATGTCTGCCACATAATCATCATTACACAATGCCTGTATTGTATAGAGATGAAATTCGCTATATATCTAGTTGAGCAAACTCTTTCCAGAAACATACTTCCTAATAATTGCCATTTCCTCTTAAAGCCATAATGCTGTTAATAAACATTAATTGAATTCATACAAAAAAAAGTGAGTGTGTTAAAATTTCCATTCTGTAAAACATTCACAGCACATTTTACAGAGCATAGGAATTAATGATACAAGCAACTCATTTGACCCCCTATCCACCCTCTGCCCAGGGCAGCATTATCTTTTCTGTCATCTACTCAGCAAAGCTCAGTCAATTCCAAATATGAAATTCCTCCGTGTTCCTTAGCCCATTTTACTTTATTGTATAACCAGAAATATTTGGTTGACATTCTTTGTTATCCCGCACCAATAATAAAGGATGTAATTTCATCAGCTACATAGTACAGGTCGAACCTGAGCATTTTTGGGGGGTGGGTGGGTGAGAAGCCTTCCAACTATCCTGGAAAGCACTGCTTGTTATTGTCACTGCTTCTTTTTTTATTTTTTTATTGATCAGCTGAACCTAGGGCTGGCTCGACTTGCTTTCGTCACATTTATAAGACCACCTTTACGACTTACCGAAAGACTAGAGGATGGAATAAGCACATTAAGAGACAGAAGGACCAACGTCCACAAACTGCCAGAGTGAAAAGTGAACACCACAAGAATATTACCGATCATTAAATTGTTTTTGTAGACCTACATGAAACAACTGTTTACGCAACAATTTCAAAGAAGATGTATGTATAGGAAGAAAATAACACGTAGGCCTATTTCAGCGCACACGTTCTGTTTTACATTTTCAAAGCAGAATAATAAACAACCGCCAAACATCTGGTAGATAATGTCATTTCGAGCAATAAATATCCGAACGTGCAATGGCTTGATTAGGGATCATCCATACACAGAAATGCAACACACCCGCCACCATTGCCTTACAGCCATAGAGTCGAATTTTTTAAATAATTGCGTTAGGCCTGCGAACACTTATCATGAAGCACTAACATACGTGCATAGAAGGACACAGTGGATGTATTCAGAATTTGTTTCGTGCATTTATAAATGATAACACACATTAATTAAAGTTACCTGAAAAGGCTTCTCTTTCTCCCCTTCCCCTGAACTGCAACCGGATCTCCAAAGTGCAAGGAGTCGCCAAGGTGACGGTGACGCACCTCTCCGGTCATTAGAAAGTAGTAAGAGATGTGAGTGAGTGGCCATCCTCGAAAGTTTACATTTATGAAGGTATATGAATGACTTTCATGCTCCTGGGTTTGTTGGAATACCATCTGAATTTCGACCGCGGTTTCATAAATGAATTAAATGCGACAGATTCTGAACATTGCATAACATTACAGCCTCAGACTATGCCTTCCGTTTAAGTAATGTTAATGAAAAGGAAGTGTGCCGAAAAAATATCCCGCGTCCTCTTTAAATTAAGCAATGCCTTTTCGATACATTCAAATAAAGTGTATATTCACTGGTGTTATCCGCTCCCAGCCTTGTAAAAGCCTTTGAATTTTTGCATATTCCAATGTGAATATGCGATATGGGCCTATAGCTCTGGTTGGACTGGTTCTTACTTGTTGCTCTGTTACATCGTAAACATAAAATATATGACTGCACAGATTTGAATATTGTCTCATGCTTGTCTTCTAGCCTATCTGAACGTAATCAGTATTATGAGGAGATCGATTCAAGAAGCATTTTTTCAGGTAAATTGCACAGTTAAGTTTTTTTGTTTTTGTTTTGTTCCCCATCATTAGGCTATGCATTCTGTAAACTGGTTAGACTGCAGTATATATGCTTTATAAAATTAAAATATTAAATTAATTAAATCATTGCATGCCTATATATTATTGGTGACGTATTTGTCGTGTATCATTTTATATTGGTCTGCAAGTACGTTCTGTTAGTTTTGAGTGGAATTACCATGGTGTCAAATGTTGAATACTCTGTAATTGATTAAAAGTTCATATAAGGTTTCAACTCTGGCAACCTGCTATGGCTGGCAACCAGATGGCACAATGTATGGCTTGTCCTGTTAAGTGTTCTTTTATTATTTATACTGGTCTTAGAAAGTGGCTACAGGTTCTAAACGTGTTCTTGCGACTGTTTACAGGTGGTAAATTACTGGGAAAGGAGGCCTTTGTTACCGTGCCACATCAATTAGAATAATGAATTTGCCAGTACAAGCCATCATACAACTTTTACTTCATTTATAATGCAGTTTGACAGTTTTTATAAAGGTTTCTCATACATTATTTACAACAGTTCTCATAAAGATACTTCACACAAAGAAAGCAAGTTTGAAATATAGGCAAAAAATAATAATAAAATAAAACAAATGACTGACTTTGACATCACAATAGATACAGGACATTTGTCAGGCCGGCCTTAAATGTAATCTATACCTAACACTGCCATTGATTATTGTAAGAAATAATGGTATTTGTGGCCTTTTCAAGTGAGGAAAAATAATTTGTTAAAAAAAATGTGTTGTTTGTTTGACAGGTTTTAGATCAATAACCCTCATGTTTAAAGGTAATCTGTGGATAGAAAACACATGGTGTTATTTTAACTGATAGTGTGTTTGTTCATTTGAATGCAATGCTTGGCAGATATACCTGGAGTGAAAAATTGATTTGCACTGGTTGGTTTAATTCATGTAAACAGGGGTTCAAGCTGACAGTAAATCCTCAGCTTGAACAAAAAAAACGTACTACATTCATGATTAAATAGTTTTACGCAATGCCAAGTGGATACATGTCTACAGTGAATTACGAATGCATGTCAATATGTCATTGTCCAGAATGAAATTTATTTTTCCTATGTTTGTGTTTGTATATCTATCTGTGAATCTGTCTACCCATATGTACAGTATGTGTGTGTGTGTGTGTGTGTGTGTGAATGTGTGTGTAAAACATTAATAGATTAACATTAACAGTAATAACATTATTAGCTTATTACACAGCTACAGAGTGTTAACAGTATCCCTCTGCTAATTAAGCACATTCTATATATGATCTAAATAAGACATTCAATGATCTGGACTCTCCATGCCTCTGCTTCAGTTGTTCCTGATTGTTTAAATGATTAAATATAGACCTAAATCTACAATCCGGGCCCAAGCTTATCCAATTAATTCTCTATGTAGGCTTGAGAGTGGTTAATGATGTTATCTTACCTAATTAACCTGCAAGGAATTCGACTCCAGGACTAGAATTGTACATCCCTCATCTAAGTGCTCATGACTATAAAGGGCTAGCTAATAGTATGGGCAGCTTTTGCACCAACTCTTGTAAAACTGTGTCAAGAATTAAAAAAATCTTTTCCTGGTGCATGCTTTATGTGGTGCATCCTATGGGTTTAAATCCTGAAAACACGGAAGTTTGGAACGTGTCTATATCCTGGTACAAATAAACTCAAGAACCACATGGTCCACTGCTTGACTAGCCTGTCAATCCTGTTGTTGGCTTTTGAAAGGCCATAAATAGTTCATAAATAAATTGCTCAAAATAGCTAAAGCATCACCCAGCTCAGTATCTTCACCGTCTCATCCTCCTCATGAGAGAGGAGTTTCCGAGTCTCTCTGCGGCCATTTCCTGAAGGTGTTAACTTGAGGCAAGAAAATGAAGGTGGAATGTAAGCATGCTGATAAGAAATAAGTGCCAGTACAGAGGCCTGTCTTGTCATTTTACAACCAGATGATATTGATGTCCCTTCACCGCCTTCCAATCACAACAGTACGTTTGAAATATGATCACATTACATATTTAGCATACTAAAACTAATATACCGAAATCTACATTGTCAAGAATCATGGATGCCTGTGAGGGAGAGGCAGATTTGCTCTGCGATAAGACTAATTACAGGAGATTTTGGGGCTTTGATTTGCTAGGTTGTGCTGGAAAGTCTTAGCACACTGCATTACTAAATGACTTTTTTGTCAGCTTTCCCATTTAGTGAAGCAGCTCCAACTTATTACCACTGCACCATGCCTGGGAATCAATACACTTCATTGGGCAATGTGTCATTTGTTAATCGGGTATTGATGAGAATATTGACATGGAGCTAATTAATCTCAAACCCAGCTCCAGCTTTCATATGTTTTCTTAATTATGTTCTTCATCTTAGTCCTTTGACATTGACACAGAGACGCCTTATTGTAGACAGTGAATGAACTAAGCTGTCAGGCTTTTTTTTTCTACATTCCAGCACTCTGGTTAGCAGTTGCCTGTGCTGAATAAGAGATTTAAATTATATTCCTTCAGAAAATTGAAATTATAAGTTAGCAACTGAGGCATCCAATGCAAGAAAAAAAGCATGTATTTTTTTTCAGAAAAACACGTATATTGCATGTATAATGCTTTTTCGTTATTTGTTTCGTTTTGTTCAGTTTTTGTGTTGTTAGTTTATTTTTCTTTCTTTTTTTGGGGGGGAGGGGGCGGGTTTGCATGTGTCATGTAGGCCTGTCTAAAAATACAAATCACAACATCTGTTGGTCCACTTTTTGGATCTTTTTGGAGCTATTTGAAAGAATAGGCCTAATCTTCCCTAGTTCAGTGCATGGAGAAAATTATGTTGCTTAGAAGCAATTGGACAGAACAGTAAAGTGTAGCATATCAGGTAAACGGTAGGTGGTAAAATCTAGTTTTGTTTTGCTAAGTTAGCAATTTTATACAATAGAGTATATGGTGTTCGTGGATTTATGATGCAGTAAAACCTACTGTATATATAAAATTGTATATGCAAGACACAGGTAGACACAGGCTGAGGTTACGATACACATCCACATTCGCACATTTATGCACTCTCAATTTATTTTTTATAATCAGGCAAACCCACACCCCGGTTTTTTCCCTTAATTTGTGCAAACTGTGCTGCTTTATTGTGGGTGATGTTAAATAGCAACACGAGGGTACATTGTATAAACAATTTAGCTGGAGCTGCATGAAGCCTGACTGTATGTTACTCATTAACAAGATGTGGGCTGCTGCAATTACAATGTTTCCTCCTAATGTCCCCATTTATTGAGCTGCAGTGGAGGCGGCTCCACCCGCTCTCCACGGCCACAGAGAGCCACAGACTGTGGCGACTCTGCTGCTTGGAAGGAGCTGGGAGCCAACTGACTGCATGAGCTTCCAGTTTTAATCGATACTGTTTTACGTTAGCCTGCGGGCTAACGGGCCAGAGCAGCCAAAGGTTGTGATCGCCGAAGGTTGTGACCGCCACGGGCATCTCTACAGGGTCCACCAACCGCTTCCTAAAGTGCCACAACAAAAGCCCAACTTGCGCTCAGCAGTTTGATTATTGTTTATAGATATAGTGAGTCAAGAATTAAAGCATCGCCTCCAGGCAACATAATTATTTACAGCTGAAAACTCATATCATTATCAGCATGCTCCTAATTGCTTGAAGTAATATCAATGTTAGTTGATTAAACAAGTTTTTGATAATGTGCATAGAAATTGTTTCCCCACTGCATACGAGGTGACAGTTTAGAGACATACAGCTATTAATTTACCTTGTCTGTTTTGTTTTCCTAAACCTCTGTATCCCAGCATGCTTAGAGGAGAACGATCAATTACCTGTGCACTGCTTTTTCTGTAGACCATGTACGAGGTCAGACATGAGTTTACTGCTGAAATGCAGCAAGTGGATCGAGACTACAATGTGCAAGTACACTTTCTTAAATACACAGCAAAAGTATATGATATTTGTAACAAATGTATGAATGTACTCCCAGTAATTAGGTATTTAAAATAATATTTTAAAATATTGTGAATACTACTGTATGAATGCATGGATAAAGTACAACATGGCACAAAATGCATTTATGTAAAATGACAAAAATTATGGAAAGTGTAGTAGCTAATCAAAGATATATAAATAAATGTTTGATTATGCATATTGTGTATCCAAATCGCAAAAGGAACGTCTTTGGAAAAGCAGTACATATCTAAACAGATGAGGAAGAAATACTGCTAAGCTACAGGATAAGTGATTATTTATGCTTCTATCACTTAGATGTAAATGTAATAGTGATATGTTGACTATAAAGCCAAAAACAAGAATAGCAATACTTGACAAAGGACTCATATAAAAAAAAAGTCTGAAGTACATGTATTCCATTTTCTTTCCAATAGAAGAAAAATATAATGACCCTTGGAGGACGAAGGAGCTCCCTGTACAGTGTATCCATTAGGACAGCTTCAGGGAATGCCGAGACGCTCTGATTTCTTGTCAGCATTCGTCTCAGAAAAATGATAGCTGTAGAGGGTAGGCTATTTCGCAGTTCGGGACGAGCACGGTTGCGGGTCATAAAGAGATGTCTGTCTGCACATCTAATGCTGGTATTAGTGAAATGCATGAGATTTGAAAGATCACGTCAAAAATGAGTGTCATGGATAGGTGCTTACCAAGAATTATGTTACTCTTTATTATTTAAAATTATGCACTTAAAACATGATGAAAAGATCCCATCTACTCAAGACAACCAATCATCAAATGTTCCATACAATCTCAACATTAGGATATGTCACACTAAGAATAGAGCCCCCTTGCTCTCTAAAATCCCTTATTTTTTCTATTACTTGATATTTTTCTTCTTTCGAGCATACAAGTGAGCAAACACACACACACACACACAAATGACCATATTGTAGTATGGCTTGTGTCTTATTTTGTGCGTTTGATCAGGTCAAAGCAAGCTAACTAGAGGAAGTTCACACTTCCTATCCCACCTTGGTTTTCCCCCTTTTTCCCTGCTTTTTTTACCCATACAGTTGAACCTTATCATGTGCATTGAGGAGCTTGTGTGTGTGTGTGTGTGTGTGTGTGTGTGTGCTCGCTTGTGCAGGCATGCAGAGAGAGGGGTGGTGGGTGTTAGCGGAGATGAGGACTGTTTCATGTGGTTTTGAGAAGCCACAACGTAGCTTTTGGGAAAAAGCTTTTCCGCGCTCGAATGAGGAAGGGGGAAAAAAAAAAGGTGGAACGGAGTCTGCCGAGCATGATATATTTAATATGCATAGATTAGAAAGAAATAAGACTGTTAGAGAATTTTCTGCTTTCTTTGAAAGCATCATGCCTGCTGTATGTGATAAAATAGAAATAATGTGGCCCCAAAAGATTATGTCTACGAGGCAGGAATGTTCTGCAGGAATCCATCTTGGGCTCTGAATAAAATTGTGCAAAGAAGTGGAATGATTGTTGAAAGGGCATCACAAATAATTATTAAAAATGGGCCTTGGGTCATCATTAGGGCGTGATCTTTGGAAAATTGGGACCACTGGGACCATTTAGACAACATCTTGTTCACCAACGAGGACCATCTTGCATGCGACAGCAGCGTTCCTTGACGAGGATTTATTATGTGTCTCTTGACAGGCGGTGAATCTCTCCCTTTGATTAGCCGGCTGCAAGTAACTCCAAAACGCTTTAGGAAAAGAACAATTGGACAACTGTAAGAATAAAACTTTCTGCTTAAAATACAGATCTTTCTATTGTATTAATTTGGAGACATGGTGATGTCAGCCCTGGACGCATGTTCCTTCCTGGTTAGGTCAAGTGCCCCTAGCTTCAGCTTAGACTGCCTGACTGAGTGCGGTGGATTCAACCAGATTATACTGCCCACTTCGTTTAATTTATTTGTTTACTCATTTATTTATTTCTGTTTCTCATTAATCGGAGACTTGCTTTTGATTCTCACGGGGATAACACGTTTCCATTTTTTCTGTAGACATACCATTTAAGTTTACTCACTAATTAAAAAATTAAAGTATCACTTTACTTTCTCATTCGTAAAACAAACCCAAACTTTTGGTTGCAGAATTTCAGCTGAGTATTGCTGGTACAAATAGAGGATATGTTCAGTAAGTTTCAAATGAGTATGCTTGCGCAATGATCGATTGATACAGTTTGTGGGTACATGCAGCTCTGAAGTGGTAAGTCAAGCTCTGCCAGGGTAGCAGATCTGTAAAGAACACGCTGTCCTTGACAATTACATCATCAACAGCACAAAGATGATACAGCCATGGTGTCTCACAGTTTCAGACTGCTGAGGCTCGTGTCAGAGGGCCTGTGCTTATTGTCACAAAATTAATTGTTTTATTGAATTCAGTCACATTAAATGGACTGCATTTATTTTTGATTTTTTTTTTTGTTGACCTTACAGGCAGGTTCATGGCTTTTATGTGTTCAGTGAAGCCAGGTTTGCTATAGCTAGATGATTTGACTTACTAAATTTACCATATAATACGCTAGAAATCTTTTTGTTTTCTTAATATGCTGATGACATAAAGTCTGTGGACATCGTTCATAAAAGACAATGATGGTTGCTTTATGTAAATATGTAGTTCACTTCACTGCAAAGGGGTTGGGATATAATTATAATGGAAAATCTAAACTGGGAATTCTCTGAGATGTGATTGACACTTGGAGGTTAATGGGTCAAGGTGGCACCAAATGTCTACAAGACTAATTGCTGTACAATCTGATGAATATCATCAGGAAGATTTATGCAGATGTTGCACAGTGAAAAGACAAATCATGTAAACTCAAGAATAATTTGCTAAAGCAGATGTTTTGTTCCTATGACCCAGTTCAGCTGTCTTACAGTAACTTGATTTTTACTGTGATCATTGCAGTCTTGGGATCCTTTCTGTGTAGGCTTCACTTGACTGCAAAAAAGATGGTTTTCTCTGATAAATAATTTTCATCATTTAACCTTCTATCACAGAATAAGCCTGTCTGCTTAATGGCCTAATCATAGTCATTTGAACTTAAAAAAATAATAATTTATTGTATCATTGGATATTTTACCATATTGGATCTTAATTTTAGCAGCCAAACATATAAACAGAGCTTTATAGATGCATCTCTAGACATATGTGCTTGCTAATTGGACTGTTCTGGCCTGGTTTTTGCTCTTTTTCTGTAATAGCGTGATACAAATAGAATTCTTTTGATTAGATGAATGCTGAAATCTTTTAAACATTTTTGTGCTCATCTACATCTTTCACGAATCTTTCAGGGAGGTTTCTCCATTGGAAACAATCAACATGGCCGAGCAAATACCTGTAAATGATGTCAGCCTCAGCACAGCTCACAGGGCACAGTAATCACATCTTACTGCTGATTGCAGTAGCTTAATCAAGAGGGTGAGTCTATAGTTTATTTTAGATTTTTTTTATTACATTAATTTGTTTTCTGCAAAAAAAATTGTTTCTTTTATCACGTTTGTTGCTATTTTTGAATCCATGATCAATCCATCAGCATTTTCATTATACAATATAAACAAAAAGATATGTTTTCAAGGATAGCTGAAAGAATGCTAATTGTGAGTAAAATGCTGTATTTAAACATAGGTATTTACTTAAAAACGTAAAGGATTCACTGTTATAAACACATTGAATTGCACCCTTAAAAAAGAACAATGTTACTATATCAATTCATGAAGCTATTCATAGCGTGGAGAGAGACTGCAGAGTCTGTTTTTCCTACAAAGGTTGTTTGGTTACTTCATTGCTTTTGTATGATTGAGCTCACTCTCTTTAAACAGATCAAGGAAGAATGAATCAGTTTTTCCATTCACTAATAGGTTGCACAACAATGTATAAATGCAACTGTATATTAGGGCTGAGTTTCTTTGCATGCTTCATTCCACAACGCTACCAAAAACAGATATAAATAAAGTTAGAAAGGTTTTACTTTAACTTACAAAGTGCTTTGTATTTCTACAAGTTTATCATTAAATGTGAGATGAATTCAAGTTTAACTGCCTTGCATTCACTTCACCATTGCCGGGGTTTGAATGAATGATCTCTGCTGGTCCAGGTAGATGAAGACTCTGTGTACCATAACATGAATTGTGTGATGAGCAATGGTCTGACATTTGCTTAACAAGAGAGAAAAAAGTACCAGGAAGAGAAAAAAATATTGACACCATAAATTCAAGGTGCTGTCAGTGTAAACCAGATTAGTCTATTCTTAAGTGTTTTTTTTTTTTTGTTCAGATTGCAGCTCAAGCATGACCTCCACGATCACGGCCCTCTGTTTATGCATACACAAGAACAATGAGGTGACCCGGCGGTTTGCGGGATATACGTTCCTCAATCTTTCCGGCGATGCCATGCTTAAAATTGCGGTGGGCTCTTACGGGGGTCGCTGAATCGGCTGGGAGCGCGCTGCGGCAGTAGTAATTCAATTGTGTGTTTTGCTGTTCTTGGAACCTTTTCGGGTCCGAGTGAAGGGGGGCTCCGCGCCGCGTGGCTTGCAGAGCGCTGCCAGAGGAGGGAATTCTCCTCGTGCGGCCGACGGCGGTAGGCACGCCGGGAGGCCGTCCGGTTCGCGTCCCCGCCGACGGTTTTTACGGCCGTCCCAGTCGGCACACGTGGGGGCGTTATGACGTCCAGGGGAGGGAAACTGGGCAGAGGGAGACACCTCTATAAATATCTAGTGATGGGGGAAATGATCTTAGTACTGTGAGGAAAGCACAGGAAAAGTCCAAGCGTGTTTAACCTAAGAGCACAAATAGTACTTGTGTGTGTGTGAGTATGTGCACACCAAGTAGGGAGTTTGTCTACCTGCCTGTCTGTTTTTTTTTGTTGTTTTTTTGGTGGGGGGGGGGGGTTCGCTCTTAATTTTTCACTGAATGCTACACCCCTCTGTAGTGGAAAGTATACTTTGAATTCTACTACTGGCCTCTCGCTGTTTTTACCTACACAATCGGGGAAGAAGCCATTTTCCAAATGTTCAGTGTTTAAAATACATTTCCACTATTCCAATAGATGCATTTTTCTAAACAAAACATGTACTTCAGTTCTTGGTAAATGTGAACTTTTTACAACCAGTTTTATCGGTATCAGTAAATTGTCAACACCTGAAGACAAGATAGTGAGTGGCAAATGCAGCCTTAAATAGGATTTCAGAAAAAGCAATAATTAAATTAGTTGTTGCTCGTGTTTCAACTTCACAGACACACCTTATAGTCTTTCTGATGACAGCACGTGCTTGCCAAAGTTTTATTAATTTAGCTCACAGGTACCATCAAAAAACAGACCGAGTATGTCATCAAAAGATGAGCAGAAAGAAAGAGTTGCTTAACATGCAGGCTGCACCTGTGGTAGGAGACCAGGTGGCCCTAAAAGTCATAAATCAAGTCGGAATGAGAGCACGTAAGGCCTCTGCAAGGAAAAGCCAAGGTGTCGGTAATTAAAATACAAAGAATGAAAAAAATAAAATCTTACTTTGATGGGAACAATTGCCCGAAGAATTTTCAGATGAGCACTTGATACATAATATTGTAATGAGTGCTGTGTATACCAGACAATGGCATTGAGGGACAGGTGCACGGCAACATTATGCTGGCTTTCTGTAGGGCTTGATTAGTCAGCCGTCTGTTCAGTCGTGCAGGGAAGTCCGTTTTGGGCCAGAAACAGCTTTTAAGGTCTACAGAGGCCTGGCGTGCTATCATCCTGGCCTGACACGGCAGCACCACACCCACCATCTCCACCTCTCCCCACATCCCCCTCCAACACTCCTAACCCCCTCCCCCCGCCCCACCCCCTTACTGTCTTACACCCTGCCTCTGCCCAGCCTGCTGAAAGTTGACACAATAAACATAGAGCAGGGAGGGGGTGGAGGGGTTACTGGAGCCCGTACAATGCCTGTGCTTGTGTGTGTGTTTGTGTGTGCGTGTGTGTGGGTGTGTGTGTGTGTGCGTGTGTGTGTGTGTGTGAGGTGGGTGGGATGGGTGGGGCAGGGGGTGTGCTGGGTTTCTGCAAAGCGGCTTACATGTCAGTGCACCGCCTGCTTCTCACTTTCATTAATATCAGTGATTAAAGAATTAGGCCCAGCTGAGAAGGAGGATAAAGTTGACACTAACCCAGCTAAGTTACAATATTGGCAAGTCGACGGGCGAAAAAGATGCTGCAAACACAATGCTAGTGCTCCCCCCATCTCTCAACGCGGAACGCCCTCAGGATTGCTCCACGCCTGATTAACGTGACATTATCTGCTCTTACTGAAATGGCCGTTATGAAAAACGAGAGGGCTTTTAAAGGACAAATTAAAATCCTCATACTTCAGACCAAGACCGATGTGGATAACACGCAAGGTACACATTAAAAAGAGCATTCTGTTGAAAATGATGGTCTAGAAACTGCCCATTTAAAAAAGAAATTGCAGGTTTATGAATAATTCTGGCCATGTACTTCATATCTTATATTACAATAGCAATAATTAAGCTAGTTCCTTTCTGTAATTAAATACCTGCGAGCATTCAGGGCTGGAGAGTAGACAATGTGGATATTCAGCGTCATTTGTCACATATCGTCTTTTATCTCCTGGCATGATGAAATTGCTCTGAACTTTAAATTCTGTCTTTTTCTTCATAAGGTCAGTTTCTTGCATCTGAATTCTGCCTCCCGGTTGTGTTACGTAACAGCAGACAGCTCTGATTACTTCCAAATGAAAAGAGAAAGACGGAACTTCCAAATTAATTTACGGTTGCCCACCTTACAGGTAGCTGAGTTTAATGTAATTGCTTTCCGTCGTGAACGACTGTAATTGCCCGGCCGCCCACAGTGTGCACGATAACGGAAACGGGAGCCGCAGCGAAACTGCAGAAAGCCTTCTTTCCGTGGTCCGGCGCGAGGGAAATATCTGCGTGTCCAGACTGCATCCAGCCCTCGCACGCAAGTCATAATCCAGCCAACACCTGTTGCATCGCTCCGCCTCTCGGCTTTCAAACTCTTGCTACAACAAGGTGGGTACGCCCGGGATAGGAACGACAAGCTCTGCTGGGTGCTTAAAATCAACATTTTGGGGCATTATCGGCATTGCGAGTGGCTCAGACTCAAGGTCAGAAGTCGGCACGCTGGCAGTGCAAATGGAATCAATGTGCCCAGGAAGCAGGCCTGGTGGGTCCTTCTTTCTGGCTTTAAGAAAACCAATTTTTTTTTATCCTCGTTTTGAAAGGTCGTTTAACAAATGAGGTGAAACAGGCATTTATAATAATACAGGCATTTCATACTATTAGATAAGAGCCCCATCGTGTAAAGGCATACTATGCAAGATTTTAAGCCTTGCTGTGGTCCTGTGTTTACAATCAAAAAAAGCTTCCTCTTCAATCTTCAACCCCGCCCAGTTTTATATTCTATTTGTTTTATGCTGTTTTTATTTTTCTATCTCCATTTTATAGATAGCTGTCACCATTGAGGAAAAGCAATTCCAAGGTTTTTGAACAAGCCCTGTTGTCTTATCAGTTCGCTGTGCTTGTGCTTGTGCTTGTGCTTGTTCACCTCCGCCATTGCAGTAGCAACCTAGCTACAAATGCTTCACTGAAACCTGATTCAGCAAAAACTGAAACCTGACTCCACAGGCACTGTAGCTACACTCACCCCTCCCCACACAGAAAAGAGCGTTACACCCAGAAACGTCCCGAACACATTTTAGAAGAAATAAAGGCAGAGGAGCAAGGATTTGGCAAATGTGCGCATAGACAGACTGCCAGTCCATCATAGATATGATTGAGCATGGTTATTTTGTATTTTCAGGGTAAAAATAGTATGTTTTAAATAATTGTGGCAAAGAGGAGTGCAGCGCACTTGTGCGGACATCGTCTATAGGGATTGTGCACTCGGTGGATGGCGTGTATTTATGAGTGTCGCTATTTGTCCCCACGTGCACCTAAGAAATATTTAGAGGATCCTTAGGTTGTAAGGTTACTGTTGGATTCAATGCCCCTAAAGACAATAGGGAATTCCAAGCTTCTAAATGAATATCCTGCAGTTTAATTTGATTTTAACATTAGACTGCTGTTAGAACAGCATTAGGAAGAGGCAGCTACCTACAGAACAAAATCTCTCCCATTCCTCTTGGCCAAGTGGTGTTGGAGGGAAAGGGTGTGCGTGTGGGCCGGCCCACATTCTTTTAAAGCAGGCACTCAGATTCCTGGCCCCTCCCCGCAGATCGGCACGCCCCTCCCCTGCTTTCGCGCGTCAGCCCTTCCTCCATTGTCCGCTGGAAAAAAGATCCAAAGCCTGGGCCTTGCGGAGAGACACCGCCACCGATTTTCAACTGGAGCTCAGACACCGAAAAGGAAAAAAAAAAATCAATAAAGCATTGCAGCGGCCTGACCCACATAGAGGGCGCGAGCGCCATTATTTCATTATGTTGAGTTTGTGGGCCGCACAGCACCCAGGGAGGCGGTGGTGTGAGTTCACACAAGTGAGCCCTGCCGCCTGACTTCACTGTCACTGATTACAAGTGACGCAGAGTTAATAAAAGAGCAAAGCTGACTGTCAGGCCTGATTAGGCTGTGCGAAAGACGAGACAAAGGAGAGAGCCTCTGCTATTATTCATGGTCATTAACCGGGCCGGGTTCAGGATCCCCGGGACCTTACCTGAGCAGCCGAGCTCGAGATTTGAGAACCTTTTAAGGGCTCGTCCGGGACTCTTCTGTTCGCTCTCTTCTCAGTGTCCGCGAGTGCGTTTTTATGTGTTCGGTTGATCAAAACAAAACGTATTCGGTCCACGATCAGGTTCTAGATATCCTTTCAAGTTGTTTATAGGGCAATGACTGGAGTTCAGCAGCCCACAATGCTCATTTTACTGTCTGTCAGGATTCCTAATATTGGCTTCCTGAGGTCATTATTCCCTCAGTTTACAGTGCAGTCTCTGCTGGGTCACAGGACAGTGCTCTTCCCCCAGCAGTAATCTGGTGGGGACTTATGTTTAATCACCAGATGCAGCTACTCTATATAGGTCTGTGCACCTACAATACGGTGTAGGAGTTATACACAATTTCTGCTGGGAGACTCAGTTGAGTCCAAAGTTTTTATAATTTTTTCTAATGAACTATATCACCTAAACTGGTTTCAGTTTAAGGCTAAATGTACTATTTGACTGAAAGGAACATTCAGTAATTTGACAAAGGGCCTGAAAACTGCATTCATAGTGGTTACTGGGTGACTGCTTCCTCTCAGTGAAATAAGGAAGCATCACCATGCCTGAACGTAAGCACTTCCGCCCTGGGTAGAACGTGCAGGCTTTGCCTGGTGGACTGTGCTTTGCTGCTGGTCCCCGACACCAGTCTACCCCCAGGAGAGGGCCTAGATCCAATCAAAGCCAGCCTCCTCCTGCTAATTATACACCTGGCACTGATGGCTCTCCTTCCACGGCTGAACCCTAGAGGGAATTCTCCATCAACCCAGGGTTTGTAATTTTCCCAGAGCGGGCAAGGTTGGGATTTTGATTCATCTCATGCCAGAACGCACCTTAACACTGACACACTAATCTGTGTCACCCCTGTTAGAGAGCTGATGGGTGCACCTCCCTTTCACTTCCTGCATCCTCCTCCTCCTCCTCCTCCTCCTCACCACATCACCTCACCCACAGGAAAAGGACCTCGCACCACCGATGGAGCTTCTGCCACCAGTCAATAACATTGTCTGTCACCAGAAACAAAGAAAACGAAAGTTCTGAAATGAGAACGTAACAAAAGGGGAAAGGGAGGGGGGGGCGAGGGAGCGTTGCTTTTTGATCAATACAGAACTCAGAAGGTGCAAGAAACAAGGGCAGAATATGCCTGTAAAAAAACCAATCAATAAAACAGAGGGCTATCCGCCGTAATTTAGTTGGGGGAATTTCAGTTTCTGTTTAGGTTGCTCTCGCTGGCCCTTTTCTGTTCCCATAAACCCTATGAACACTATGGACCAGCTTTCAGTTTCATGGCTTCCATTAACTTCCTTATGGCGAAGGCAGTGACCTGATGTGGTTCGTTAAAAGAGTAGAATTTATTTGATGAAATGACTTATAGAAATCAGCTGTATTTACTAAAACGCATAATGTGAAGCATGTGAGTACGTATTACGGGTGTGTAGTAATTAGAAAAACATGTCACTTGTGTGCCAGTGGGACAGTTGCTAAGGCCCTCTCTTGGCTCAGGAAATCATGGTTTTAATTTCACTGGATTCATAAAAAAACGTCCACATTTTTTATTTGTTATTTTCCAGTGGAATTATAGCCAGAAGGAAACGTGGAATTCAGAACAAATAAACCTTAGGCATCCAGAGAGGCAAACAGCTAACTAACACTGACCAGTTATGGAACGAATCTGATGTTTCTGATGCATTACGAACCGGTCTGGCCCAATGAATGTGTTGTGATTGCGTGGAGGGAATGTGCCATTGCACAAGGTCCAGTCACTAAAAATGACTTCCACCCAATCAGAGTACTGGGTTGAGAGGGCACGGCTTCAGCCTGGATGAGACTGATTGCAAATGAGTCTATGAAGTTTGAACGAGTATATTATGTGTCTGTTGGCATATTTCAGTGAGTGTGCTTGTGTCTGTGTGCGTTTCTCTACCGTTAGGGTGTGTGTGTCATTATTCCTATGCGTGTTAGTTCACAGAACTGAAATCAGTGTATAGGGATGTGATGTTTCACTTTATTTTTGTTGAAGGGAAGCAGTTTATTTACTTTCATCTTTCAAACAATACATTTTTTTAATGCAAAAGCCAGTACTAAGACTATTATCTCTCTCTCTCTCTCTCTCTCTCTCTCTTCCTCTCTAACTTTCAGTCATGCACACACACACGCACAAAGGATGACTCACCTGCGAGTTTCCATTTGCTGCGCAGGTAGATCTCCTGACAAGCAGGTGGGGATTAGTAAAACTCATTTATGCCTCTCAGCAATGTTGAGCTTCTTGGATCCTTGACAAGAAGGTTGGCTGCAATTTTTTTCCCCTTAAGATTTTGCATACCTATGATATTATTTCCAAATAAATCAAATGGGGGGTGTCATCAGCTCATGCAGCGTTTTGCAAGTTAAATAAAGCTCCTGGCATCTCGGACATGAAAAAAGACATACTTAGTGAGACATTCACAGAAAACTGCTCCTTTTTATCTGAGATGGCCTAAGGAAGAAAAGTGAGCTTTGTGGAGGGAAAAAAAAATCATAGATGACAGTATGGAATACAAAGAGGAGACAGAGAGGCCAGCTGGCAGCTGGAGGTTGAAAAGTGAAGGAAATATTAAAATAACTAAAGAGTAATTGCAGTAATTATATAATATGGTGAAATTGCAACATGACAGTATCAAAGCAAAAACCCAATAGCTTGTGAATTGCTATGTTGGTTTGCGGCCAGAAGCATGCATGATGTATATTCAGTCACCATTTATAATGCATTTTATTTTCATGATATTTCATTATACATTCTTTCTTATAGTACTTAACAGTGAATCGTGTTCAGATTACTAGGGATTGAGTGGAGAGAGGTGCACAGTAAGCATCTTCTTCAGAGGGTTTACGGGGAAAATGTTCAAGCGTGTACAATCTTGCAGTGAACACAAACTTACAACTCCCGCAGCTCACAGAATGAAAGTATCGACTTGATGGGAGGATTTGTTCTGAATAAACTTATCCCAAAACATTGCAGCAATTTGCACAGAATCCCATTTTTCAAATATGTGAAACCTCAACAAAAAAGCCGCTGTTGTTTTAAATCTTTAGCTCAAACTTTTTTCTGGAATGCTGCACGCAGCTTGTCAACTTGGCACGCATTTAGTGATCAGAGCTAATTCACTATTTATTAATGGTTCTCGGTACAAAGCAAACAGAGTCTTGAGGTGGTGATGTCAATTAATTATTCATTTATAATTCAAATCTTGAAGTAGGCAGAGCTACCTGACCAAGCATGTTCTCTTGGGTAGGCACTTGAAAAAAAACTCCTTTAAGGAAAGCTGTTTGTTAATTGGTTTGAACCCTGGTCAGGCCTGCGTCTGCATGCAGTACCCTAAAGGTGGGTTGGAAATGAGGGTGTCCTGGGAACGCTGGAGGTAATTAATGCAAGCAGGCAACCTTAGCGGCCAGACAGGAGGTTATAAAAGGGGGGTCAGGAGTCGCTGTGCATGTGTGTTCTCAGCTCAGAAAGGGCCCACAGACCTATGCGAGTTGCCTTGCACACGCAAACACACACACACACACACACACACACTCAAAGACCCACACACACACACACACACACACACACACAAAGCACACTGACATACATCCACACTCCTACACAGACACGTTTTGTCTGTCATACATGTGCACGTGTACACTCACTGACAAACTTTTGCTTGGCTTCACAACGTCCACAAAAACACATCCACACAAAAACGCACAAAAATGATTGTGCAGCAGTTTCTCCAACATGCTCTGTCTTATACACCGAAGCGTGCAAGAACACCCGCATGCATGCATACACAATTATGCAAAAAATGTGCAAATATGCACACGCACACACCCACAACCACACACAAACACAATAGAGCGCATACACACATCATGCCCCCCCCCCCTACTGTGACAATGGAGGACTGGCTACAGCTAGAATCTGCTGCCAGGAACCAGGGGTGTCCCACAAGCCCTCTGGCTGGGCGACTGGGCTGATCAGTAGATAAAACTTCCTAGTCAGCAGCGAGAGCGGCGGGCTCGGCAAGCCCCGGCAGCGAGCGGCGGATTCACTGAGTGCCTCTCCACCTGCCTCTGACACGCCACATCCCCCCTTTCCCCCTCCAGGGCTCCCGAAAAGGTGCCGTCCCTTCTGGGGAGGGGACACGCCGGCTGCCTGACCCCCGGGCCCCTCCATTTCTGGGCCCGCTCCAAGGGAAATGAAAAGGTGTGCTACACTGCACATGGTGTTCACCGGATTATACACACAACAGCAACCTGCTTGCAGACTCCACCAAAGCTATTCCCTCCTAGGCACAAAGAGGCAGCAAACCCTCCCTCCCTCCCTCCCTCTCTTCCTTTGCTGTGGGAGGCCCAGACCATGTCCACCTTGAGGCTGAATGGCAGAAGACAGAATGAAAATTACTCATTCATTTTATAAGCAGGCTGAGCTGAGTTTCGAGGCTCGCTGGATGCGAACGGTGAGCGAACCGGGAGGTAACTAAGCATGCACACCGCGTTTACAGACGTTAGCGATGCGGCCGTTGCCCACCGCCCCCCCCCCCCCCCCCCGACCCCACCCACCTTCTCCGAGAGCGTAGGGGTCCGGTCTGCTCAGGCTGCGGCCCCGGCACGTTTATCGCCGGGCGGATCTGCCTCGGCATGTTTATCTCCACGCAGATCTGTTTGAATTAGCGTAGCTGGGAGCAAGCGCTAGACAAAGAGCCAGCCGCGCTCCCAACCCCGGTTTCCTCACTGCCGGCCAATACCTCGAGGTGAAGAAATATTTCCCAAACCCGTCACGCATAACTGACAACTGCCATTTACCGTTAGTTACTCTCGGCGTAATTGATGTCGGCGCGGCGGGGCTTAGGACGCTCGACGGGCGAGCCCAAATCCGCTAGCCGCGTTCAGACCGTGTCTCGGGGCGAGCAATTAGCCAGTCACCTTCCCGTGCTCCTAAGCAGACGTGTACGGTCTCCGGTTTCCGCGATAAGCATTCGCCATCCGCCGCTGAACTCTGAGGCAGCGCGGCTCTCAGTCGCCCAATTTCCTCTCCCTCCGTGCAGCAAGGAAACCGGCGCGACGATATCTATTTTATTTTCCTCCGTGTTCCGGCCTAAATAACTAGGTCGATGTAGCCCATCTGACCATCAACAAGAGGATATGTGCAGAATTTTTTAATTATTATATGTGTTCCTGTAAGTGGAACAGTTAGGCTTCCTTTCCTTCACGGTGTGCCTACCCTTGTAAATTATTCGCGATGAATGACACACTGTGCGCTCAATGACAAGATATTGTCCAGGGATTGGTGAATCCAGCCTCGCAAACAAATAAAGCACGGCTATTTTTGTTTCTACAAGATCAGTTATTTAGGGCAAGGTGTGTGCAGGTTTTGCAGCAGGCCAATAGGGAGGAGTGTTTTGTTTTGTCCCCTTTTTTTCGAGTTAAAGGGCAAGGTTTTTTTTTTTTTTTTTTTTTTTTTTGCTTTTTGCACACACGGGACTCAGTTCTGCTGTGTAGTCCTCTAATGAACAATGCCAGTGGTTCAGCACCATAATTGAAGAACATTACAACAAAAGTGTTTGATTATCAGTTCCACTTCCTCCATTTCAGCTCAGCAACCCTGCTGTTCTGCGGCAATTTCAGATGCTGCACTGTGTGTGTGTGTGTGTGTATGTGTGTGTTCATGTATGTGTGCGGGTATGGTGCATATGCACATGGTATATATGTGTGTGTGTGTGAGTGTGTGTATGATGTGTGTGTATGCGTGTGTGCGCTCGTGTGTGTGTATGTGCATGTATGGTGTATTTGCGTGCGTGCATATGGTGTATGCGTCGGTGTATGTGTGTGTCTGTGTGTTCATGTGAATGAGGGAGAGAAAGAGAGATTTAGGAATGATCCCAGATTTGAGGGATAGAAGTAACAGCAGGAGACCCTGTCAGCGTCGATGCAGAGGGTTCCCCTTTAAGAGCCAGTGATTGAATGTTTAGAACTGTGAATGAAGTCTGACCGTTCTGATTGGGCAGGATGATGGAGCACCAGCCGTGTACACAAATGATGAATTAGACCTGAACAGTGTGACTGAGCACATACGCACATGGTACAAGGTGTAGGTGCATGTTATGAGTCTGTGTGTTTGTTCATGTGCCTTTACAATGTGTACACTGTGCTTATGTGCACTGTGTGGGTGTGCATAGCTATATTTATGTGAATTAACATAGCATGTAGGAGTAAATGGCATAAATATGTCTTGCCTATGTGTGGTTTCCTGCAAAATACATATGTGCCTTTTTGTGTGTGCATTCATGTAATACATAGGTGTGTATGTGAAGTTGTCTAATATGAAGTGTGCATGCTGTGTTTCTGTAAATGTGTGTTGGTGTGTTCTCTCTTTGTTATTTGGTTGCCTTTTCTCTGTTCTCTGCCCTGCTCTGGTTGGTCACAGGGGAAGCAGCTCTGTCCACCTATCAGAGCTGCCGCTGCCTCACACACACTCTCAGGTGAGGGGAGAGCAGATGCGTATGCAGATGTGTCTCCAGCTGTTTGGATTCAATCCTGTCCATTTCCACAGGGCATTTGCTCACCTCTGAATTAAAGCAAAGGGCCATCGCTGCTCTAGACTTCAGCTCAGTGGAGGCCATATGGGATGGAAGGTTTTAATCGCTGTGTGGCTTTTGCATATGGATGCTGTTTATTGTTTTTTATGCCTTTCCAATTTTTATCCCTACACAGTAAAATGACCTGCATTATTTCAACTCTAACAGTACATACGAGTTCATTTGGGACCACATGTACTCTCTTAGAGTAGATTTAACACTGAACGTTTTACTGTGTAGTTTTGAATGTCCAAACGTGTGTACTATTCATTCAAGAGAGAGAGCAGACACGCACGTTCTCTTCTTGGAAGCCTGCAGTGCCAATCAGTGCTTTGTATCACAGTGCATTTTGCGAGTCGGATTAACACGGACATTTCCCGAGCGGTTCATCAAGCCGAGTTGCATGTGTCTGACCAACCAGCTGGGGTTGCTGCCTGTCGTGTGACGAGGCCCCGTCATCCCAGCCGAATGAAACCCTCCCGTCACCGTGACGACGGCAGGGACTGTCGTCGCCCTGCGGGGCCGCCGTCCGCAGCCGGCGATGGCGCACTCTCGTTCTTTTACCAGACCACGCGCTCCATACGTGCGCCGCAACAATGTGAGCCTCCCAGCAGCCCCGCCTGTGGACATTATTAATGTTGGCAGCATCGCTCAGGACAGTGTCGTAGAGTCATAAACCCCAATTCCAGCTCTGGAATAGCTGCAGGCGCTGCTTATAGGCAAATGCTAACTTTAGCCGGAAACCGGTATCCCGTCTCAGGTGTCCCATCAATACACATCCAAAAACACGGCGTGGGTTTTTATTTTTATTTTTCCCCTTTTGTCACTGTCCGTCACGAGCGAACTGCGGCGACGCTCTCTCGATGCCTAGCGGCGGCTCTCGTTTGGAGTCGGATCACGGAGCTGGGGCCCACGGATAACTTCAGTCAGCGCGGGCATCTGAGGAATCTTCCCACACTGTCTCCCCCGGCCACGCCTGACTGATCCTGCTGCCTGCTGCTGCTGCTGTTTCTGCGCTGCCCCCAACAACAGTCCCCCCCTCCCCCAGCCCGACTGCACCGCACCCCCCCCCCCAGCCCGCCCAGCCCGAGTGCACTGTAACCCCCCTCCCCCCCCTCAGCCTGACTGCATCACACCCCCCTTTCCTCCTCCCTCCTTCGGTTAGCTGAAATCTCACTTCAGTCCTGTGCTAGGCAGCGCACCGCCGGCGTGGTTTAACATCTGCGGGTTGTGTGAAAAGGATGTTTGGTGTGAAATAAGTCAACCCCACCTGTGAGGGCTGTCACGAGCCGCTCTGGTCTTAATCTGCGCCGACCGCCGCGAACACTTCCAGGGAGAAGTCGTAGATTTCAGCCAGTCACGTGTTCACCCCAGATCTGTCCCACTTGTGGTGTCCCCCCTACAATAGATAATAAACAGAAAATGGGAGGATTTGATTAAAGACAGGGGAGCCGGTGCTTGGAGTAGCACCATTACAAACAACATAAACACTCTGAAGTAGACAGCATAATTCTTTTAACTTGTTCTGCAGAGGATGTACCTTCAACTTAAAGAAAAACAACATCAAAAAAGCACAATGTCCTGGAATAATCAAATTCTATCACACAAGTCCCTAAATCTTTGTCAAGGGAATGCAATTGTTGTAATACGTTTATTGAAACTTGGGCAAGGTTTAATTTAATCCCACTCGCACTAACCACAGTGGGGAGATGAGAAAAACACCCAATCTTTCATCTCACAATCATCCCCAGAAATTAGATTTGTTCTGTGTGTGTGTGCGCGTGTGTGTGAGCGTGTGCAGTTGTGTATGTGCATGCATTTAGGTTTATCTGTTTTTGCATGAGCACTTGCACATGTGTTGTGCGTGTGTACGCGTGCGGTGTTTATTGTGCGTGCGTTCGCGGTTGTTGCGAGCGTCCGGTCGCGTTTGTGTGGCAGGGTCATGCAGACCGTGGGCCACCGAGCGCCGGGCTGCCTCTCGGGCTGGCGAATTCCCTTATTTATGACCGCGTTTGAGCTGCTGACAGCCCGCGAGTCTGGCCTTCGCCGCGGCGGCGCGGGCCGCGTGAAGATTGAAGAGAGGTGTGGGCCGCGCACTTGCCCCGTCCCCTCAGATCTTATTGGGGTGCTGAGCGCTTCGTGTGGAGTTAATAGAAAAGGGAAGCAGGATAAATTCAGCGGTGTGAACCCGGCTTGGAACCCCTTCCGCTCGCGGTGCGCTGCGCTGTTTCATTCCAGTGTGCCTGTCAACGGGCCGGCTGGCACGTGCACGTAGCACAGGGCTATCAGACCAGCAAACTCCCACTGATGACGCAGCCAAAGAGGACGCAGTCAAAGCGAGCACAGTTTTTAGTGCACACGGTCTAAGAGGACACAGCTGAAAAGGAAGTTGGCAAAAAACATTTTCACCCATCCTCCTACTTACTGCTCAACTTATTCTGCCACAGCCACTGCACCCCATCTCAGGGGATGTGTCAGTGCAGGAGGGCCGCCTCTGTCAGGCCCCAGCAATCAGCGTCAGTCTGTAGACCCACTACATCCCTGTCAAGGCGCTGTCCACCGCTTCTCCTGCTTATGGCAGAATCCCGGCTCCGGTTATTGGCATCTGAGACAAGCTGTCAGTCAGCTGGTCTCTCGTGAGCACCGGCGTCACGTTGGGAGGAGAGCGCTGGTGTGCTGTGCGAGTGCAGCAGGACAGCTGTGTGTGTGTGTGTGTGTGTGTGTGTGTGTACGTGTGCGTGTGTGTGCACGCATGTATGTGTGTGTGAGTGTTTGTATGTGCATGTTTGTGTGTGTGTGTGTGTGCGCACGCATGTGCATAGCTGTGTGCGGAAATGTATGTGTGGGTGTGTGCATGTGTAAGTGTGTCTGCGTGTGTGTGTTCTTCAAATATTTTTAAATACCTCCATGAACTCTGAAACAAAACAAAGCATACCTTTGAAAGGACCCCAATCAGGAAGTGATCCCCTTCACCTCTCTGGAGACATATCTCTAGCTTTGCCCAGCCAACTAGCACCACCACAGAAAGCATATTACAGAGACGGCCCATACTGTAATCTTCCTTGACCCCAGAGGATTATTCAGTGAAAAAAAAATCACATTTGCCTTCAGCATTCTTACAGAAAACTTTTCTTTGACGGGTAAGAAGGTTCACTGGCGGCCATTTCCCGCAGAAGGGTAGGACATGACTCAACAGGGCTTTGACAGGTGAGAAGCATCAGCGTTTAAGCGGTCTCTGTCATCAAGTTTATGTCAGCTTTTGATTTTATTTCTGCCGAGAAGCTGCTGCTCCTGAAAGCTAGAAATGCTAACTCTTTATCCATGGGGATTTCACCCAACACCATTACAGACGTCAGTAACCAATAATATGCAACTTTATTAATCCCGCAAACAAATCATGTTATCATTGATTGTCATAGTAGATTTCCTTAGTTGATGATGACTAATGAGGTCTAATTGCAGTAGTTGAATGGCTAGTTGATAAGAAACTGGGGTTGCTACTGGCAGGCTGACAGGGTGCTGAGGTCATTGCAGCTCAACAGTTAGCGCCGTCCTTGGTTTGCTCAATCTGCCCTTTGGTTGCACGCATGAGCGAGATGAATGGCAGATATGTAAATACGGGAAGTATGCGAGCAGGAAACGCATCGCAGGACACTTTCCCATACCGAACATATTGGCGTTTTTTTTTTACAGTTTGATGTTGTTGCCTCTTTGTTTTGGCAGCGAGGAGGCGAGGGGAGGGGGCGGGGTTAGAGGGGGTAGCAGGGGGGAAGAAGGCTACCAGTAGGTGTTTGTAACTGCCCTGTACCACAGGCCCCTCTGGCTGAACCAGCTGGAGCTCTCCAAATTAGTCAAGTGCTTGATTATCCTCCCATCGTCCCCTCTGCAACCCCCCACCCCTCCGCCCCTCCTTTTGCTTTCTCCCTCCTATATATTTAGCTGCAGGTAAAACAGTAAGCTGGCCTTCTGTTACATTGTCTGTGAAGCTTTTGTCCTTTTTTTTCCCCCCTTAATTGTATTGGGCCTACTGCATAGTGCCGTTGCGTTACGTGTGGGGAGGGCCTGGCTTTTCATCTGTTGCCTGTAGTGTGGAGCAGACCCTCCCCCCCTCCCCCCCACTGCAGTTGTTAGCCGCCATGTAGTTGACGGTAGCGTAGAACAGGCTTTCCCCCCAACCGCCCCTGCCCCCCCCCACACCCAGCCCCCCCTCCCTGCCTCCTCTGTGCCGCGAGTCCCGAGGAGGTCTGGGATTTCTCTGCATTCTGGGCCTGAGGGAGGACCGGTAACTGAGCCACTAGCCGAGGGAGCTGGACCAATTACACTGTTAGGATAAATGTAGTGCTATGCATGGATTGTGGTACTTAACAGCCTGTGTGAAGGAAGCCTTCACCAGGGTATTTTAAATGGAAGGGAATTTAAAAACAGATTTATGGGTCAGTTAAATATAGTAGACAACTGATTTTTTTTCTTTTCATTTTTGTCTCTTTTTTTTCTATCCCTTTGGTCTTTCATAAAATGATATATCTTTTAAAAGGGCAGAATGGTCCCCCTGCGGAATGTCCAAACACAAATTGACAATTTCGACTGCGCAGTTCAGCATTCTCCTTGAATTTCTTGTATTTTATTGCATTGTATTTTTTTTTTACCTGAAGAATAATGACAGTTTAAATTAAACCTTAACTAAATCTGAGCTAATGGAATATCCTAACACCTGTAATGTGATTATTTTAATTAATAGGCCAGCGTACCTGCTTTTCCTGTTTCAAAAGCTAGCAGGAGCACTGGGGGTCTTTTTTGACACAGATTTTGATCTCTCCCTTTGTATTCTGGGAAATAAATCTGGGACTGACATCCAATACCTGCTCTTTAAATAGACCTCAGAGTATATGTCTGCTTTTTTATACCGTGCCCCTTCAGTGAAGTTTGAGAAAATCCTGAAATGGTAAAGGAGATTGGTCTGTCATTACTCTTTCCCCGCCCGTACTGAGGGAGACGCGCGGCTCGCTTTCCTCCCGATCTTATCAGTCAGTGTTTGCGTTCGGATGACAGGAGTCATTTGGCAGCGCGAAATGTTTGCTCAGCGCTTCGCGTGTCCCTCGTGCATTGGGCGCATTGTGTGCTCGGAACTAAAAAAAAGATGGCCGCCTTGAATTGAAATCATTGTGAACTGTGAGCTGAACAAGTGTTCAGCGGGAACGGAAACGTGCGGTTCTCCTGCTGGATGCGGCGCGGCGGTCTCCGGGCCTCCCTCTCTGCCACCGCTCCCAGCTGATCCGGGGCAGTGACAAAATCCACTCCGAGGCGGGGGAAAGCGCTGCCAAATATGGCACAAGTTTGGTGTGTTTTCAAGGCCAGATTTTCATCCGCATCCTAGCCTTTTCTTTGGGTAACACGCGAGAATGGTGTAAACGCTTTCATCTGACACCACAAAAGCGGATAATTACAAAGAGATTTACGGTGCCGGGGTTCACGCGGCGGGCCAAATGTTTAATCCCGGAGCTAATATCTAAGGGGAAACTGTGAGCGCTCGGATTCACACTACATCAGAAGGCTCAGGCTTGCTTAATCCAGTTTCGCAGCTGAATTTTCCGGAAGCGGGGAAGTACGCATTTTGGTTGTTTTTGTGCGCTTGCACAGGGACTGTAACCTCTAATAAACTGCAACCAGATCAGTCAGCAATCACAAGACATGGGATCAGCCTTATGAAAGGGGTTGACGTGGATGTTAGTTCCAGCTCTTGTTTGTCGAGAGAGGCCGTCCTCATTTTGGGCGTCCCCCCGCACGCTGTCCCTTCCACACCAGGAGCCTGCTTGTACGCAGACTGAAGGAACCAATTCTCTCAAAGTGTAATCATTCATCGACACTGGTGGGCTCTTGAAGGCAGAAACAATGTCCAACCGCACGAGCACTTCCTGCCGGCAAGCCGCGCTGTAAATTCCACCGCTGTAATGTTCCACAAGTGAACTCGTCCTTCGGGGAATCTTCCTCTCTTACGCTCAGCCATCAAAGGGGTTCCCATGGAAACGGGTTCTTTAAAAAAAATATATGAAAACTGATTATATTGAAGAAAGAATTTAAGCAAAAGTATTATTTGCTTTAGCAATAACTTCAGAATATTTCCAGTCTTCAGAATTTCTCAAACTGTACACCTTTGTTGTTATTTAAAATGATATCAAACTATTCTTCAATAAGGCAAGCATCACTTTGATATTTCAAAGCTATGAAGGTTTTTCACCACTGGACGTTTCACCAAATTTATAACATTTCAGAACAAACATATTTTAAAAATAGATATCAAATGCAAAAGAGCTGTTCCTGAATGCAGTTTTAATGGCCTTCCATTGAAGGTGAGTACAGGGCATTATATTTTCCTAAAAAACGTGTTTTTTTGTATTGGTTTGACTTTAAAAAGCAGAGATAACTACACAAATGAGCATTAGCGTATCTCACGCGTCCCTCCGCTTCTTCCAGGTGCGCTCAGCGGCGGTCCCGTTAGCCGTCAGTGAGCAGAGACGAGCGAACACGAGGCTGACCCCGGGACCCGCGCTCGGTTTGCCTGGACCCCGCCTCCAGCTACAGCCGAGCAGCGCTGATGAAAATTCCCATAATTGGCCGAACCTCCACACATGGCCCGGAGCCTCTCCATGCCAAATTCCCATCTAAACGCCGCAGAGAAATAGATGCAATTGAATGAAAACCTTGAAGGAGGAAAAAAAACAACACATCTCTAATCCTTTTGTGTAACATGTGTCCCTCACAAGTGCAAGTCCGTGTGCAAGTCTGTAGCGTTTATATCAGTGTTAAAATATTATGAGACAGCGTTGTGGTCCAAAATGTCAGCAGAAAAATATGTTAATATTAAGAATAAAATGTTAATAATACATTTCTAGTATACAGATACCCTTGTACAGTGTTCCTGCAAAATATGCTATTTCAAGATTTGAAGTTTGAACTGGACACACAAGAAAGTCCAAAAAAGAATGAATGACTTAAATGGGGAACTATGGGAAGCTAAGAATAGCTATTTATTTCAGATATTTTCTCAAAGGAGGGGGGAGGGGGATTTCTGGGTGGAAATTTGATCAGTTTAATTCAGCCATGTACATCTCTCTGTCTCTCTCTCTCTCTCTCTCTCTCTCTCTCTCTCTCTCTCACACACACACACACACACTCCCTCCCTTTCTGTCTGTCTGATGAAGTGGACTGGTGGATTGAAAGAGGACTGCTCGGGCCTGCTATCTCCCAGCCACACTGTTGGCACTTGCATGGGGACAGACCCTCCCTCAGGCCTAACTTTCTTTGCTCTCTTCCCTCATCTGATATCCGGCCAAGAACATGCCAAACAAACTGCAGCCGTCAACAATGTGCTCTTTCTGCAGTTGGAATAAAGGCGAAAGGGACTGCCGAAGAATGTCTTCAGCGCCTGGATGAAGTGACTCAGTAATTGCAATTTTCATTTCTGAATAAATTACACGAATTGCCAGAGCTGTCAACAAGTGGAAGCGGCCATGTTTTTTTTAAATTGTTTTCTTTAAGTATTTATTGTAGACGGAAGAAAATAGTTTGATATCTGGGCAATGATATTTCGAAGCTTTCCATTGCAAATGAAGCTATCGTTTATCTCTAATTCGGCTGGAAATCGCAGGCTGCTTGTACTGCATTGACACAACGCTGGGGGAGGGGGGTCAGGACCACCTTAGGAAAGGAGCTGAAGATCACCCACGAGCCGCCACGCGCGGCAGCAGCTCAATTAAGCTGATTCTTTCTGATTATCGACACCCAACTGTTTGGAGCCCCAAACTACACGCGGGATGCATCACTCACACATAAATAATTCACCAACAGTTATTTTGGCAAGGGTGTCTTTTCATTTATCAACTGATAAATGTGCGGCAGATAAGGAGGCTAATTTTATAGCCCCCTGACATTTTCCCCTGACATCATTTTCATATTTAATATCGAAAGGCGCTAATGAAATATTTTGACAAGGCGATCAATATGCTGGAGAGAATAACGCGCAGTGGCGAAACAGGGCGGACCTGAGTAAGTGACAGCTGTTATTGATTGGATCCCGAGCGCGGCCTAAATTGATTATTTTGGATGGTAGATCTGCATGGTGACAAATGAAACGATAAGAACAAACATGGCAAAGGATGCGGGTCTCCTGGCTGAGGTGATTAATGTGCCCTGCTGGAGGGGGGGGGAGAGATTGAGGAGAGGAGCAGAGCGCGAAGCTGGCACCCAGCACCCATCGCTATGGGGAGTGGAGAGGGGTCCCACACAGACACCAGGGATTGCAACTCTTTCATCTCTCTCTGCACCACATTGATAAGAACAAAAGTCTTCTGGGAGGCAAAAATGAATGTAAAAAATCAAGTTCTTTGGGAAACTTTTTTTCCCCAGACTTGAATATTCTCTTACATGGATGCACATTGAGAAGAATTAGAATTAGAACTAAATGATAATATAATAAGCCTTAATTTGACTATGATTTGGCCTATATGTGTGTGTGTATATGCACATCCCTGCTTGTTTGTGTGCGTGTGTGTGCACATGTTCATGCATGTGTGTTTCTGCGCATGTGTTCAATCCAGTGTCTTGCAGATTGTAGGTTTCGAGCCACACTCAAAACAGCATCAGGTAATTACTTTGTAACAATTAAGGGTGAAAAACGGCAGTGATAGCCCTACTGAAAGCTCAGATGTGTCTTTTGAAATCTCTGACCCTCTGATCTTTCCTGTCACGGGAAAAACCAGACTGTCGAGTTGCTTGGCGCTTTGGAATGAAAAGAGCGGTTTGGGAACACTTTTGTCACCAAGACTCTTAGCGAAGAATTTCTACTATGCATTGCGTATACCTATTGTCAGGTAACTAGGTTCTTCAAAGGGAACTGTCAATCAAATAAAACTTCAATCTTTATAGTGGTCTTTTCTATCGCAAATCTCTGCCAGACTATTGTGCAGCCGAAACTGCGGAGTGCAATGTTCAGTATCCCACTGGAATTTCACTAAATAACGTCATTCACACGCTCAGCTAACTGAAAATAATGTGTGTGGCTTGGATCCAGTCTTGATAAGGCAGAGCGCTGTGTCTATGTATGTGTGTGCCTGTGTTTGTCTGTGTGTATATATATATATATATATATATATATATATATATATATATATGTGTGTGTGTGTGTGTGTGTCTATGTTTGTCTGTGTATATATATATGTGTGTGTGTGTGTGTGTGTGTGTGTGTCTGCTTTTGTTTGATTGTTTGTGTGTGTGTGCAGTTAAAAAGGTTACTCACACTGTTAAATTACCGTGCACCTGGACTGTATGCATGCCATGAGACAGAGCTCACACACAGGAAGTGCAGAGAAACATGTAAACCCGGTGACTCACCCATGACTGTGCTCTTACTGTGCCATAAAACCGACTGCCCCCAAATCTGCGAAAGCAAGAGCTGGCAAGCAGCAGACGGCATGGAAAAAAATCAGAGCATCGCTCGCATCGGTAATACAGGATCATGTGTCAGTCACAACACTTAACATGCCACGTTCTGCTCGGTGATATACATCAATGCACTTATTACAAAGCACAAATTGGACAGATTGGTGTTTGGAAAAAGTGAAGACAGATGAAGAAAGTAGATAACAGAGTAGGAAAAAGTCGCAACAACTGTATCGTTTCACAATGAGGGAATGAAAGTTTCCATCAATGAGCAGCGCTACTTGAAGTTCAGACGTCTGAACGCCGAGGCTGAGGTCGCGCGACGGAAGTGTCCCTGATTTGTTTCTGAACATAAAGTTAAACGTAGTCTGTTTACAGTCTGCGTATCTCTCTCAGCCATTTTTTGAAAGTGTACCGAGTGAACTTTTGGAAGTCGCGGGGGCTGCAGTGGGTGCCTCTAGGAGCACAAACGTCGTTTAAGTCGCAGGTTTCCTTTGGGGAGAAAAGACTGTTCTTAAGTTATTTATTCATTACCGGGTTAAAAGGGTTTGATGAGGTAGGGTGATTTATGTAAGCGTATACTCCGTTGCGGTCGCATTGGAATGGAAATCCCTTTGTTCCCTCGCATTGCGGTCAGGAAATGGAACCCTGGATAAGAAGGGGCACGGTGTTCCTGAGGAGCGGCCGCGTTTCAGGCCAGCGTTCCCTGGAAGCCGCGGCCCGTGCTTCCGGGCGCGCGGAGAGAGCCTCCGCGGACACGCCGTCGGGCGTCCCGGGACTGCGAGCGCGTCGCAGGCGGTCCGTTTTTCGGCTGACCGGGAGAAGCCATTTCCCGTCCGGGGAAGAGCGCTGGAAAGTGACCCGCGACTCTGGGTGCCAATTTCACAGCTGGCTGGCGTTTAGTGGCCATCGCTGGCAGGATGTCATTGCAGGGGATCTAAAGGGCGGCAGACATGAGTTATTTCAGAGCCCCCCACCCCCACCCCACCCCCCCTCCAGTGGTGCTGTCCACTCCTGCTTTCTTCTGATTAAAGGAAGTCCTCGTAACTGCTCTGGGTATAAGCTTCACAGCACATAGCGACCGCCCATGCGCTGTATCCTGGGTACAATGTGTTTGCAATCACTGCTTGCATATGGCATTAATGTGGGTTCCCAGGAACAATGGATAGGGATTCCTGAACATGGGCACTGAGCATATGGGAAGGGGGGGGGGGGCTGGGTGGAAGAAGGACACTGAAATACAGGTTTCACAGCTATGTCGACTTTAGTGAAAGTTTAAACCTTCTTAGTTCTTTTATTTTTGAAAATCAGCTGTCTGTCATGGAGCACAGTGTTTTGAACGAGATCAACATCAAAATCGCAATTAGCCCAAGTCACAGATAAGGTAAGATGAAGTGACCTTTCAGGCCTGCCACAGCGCAAGACTGCGGTCGTATGACAGTGATGGGGGAATTTGTGTTTGTGAGCTCCATTACAAAATCTTCACAGAGATTTCCCGCGAGATAGCAGGTTATCCCATCGATCTAAGTCACGGTTGCCACATCGTCTCCTCCTCTTCCCCCGCCAACAGTCTCCCCCCTCCCGCCAGTACAGTCACCACATCAGACCCCCCCTCCTCCCCACCAACGGTCAAATACCTGGCCACCCCTTTGGCATGTATTACATTACGAAATGCATTTGAACCTGTACTCAGTTTACCTTGGAATTGCCGTTTCATCTCACTCTCTGTGAAGTGTGTCCCGTAGTGCTTACAAATGTATGCGATCTGCCTCGCACTCCTGTGTATTGAAATAATTAGTGAGGTTTTACAATGCCCGTCCGCAACGGGGCTCTGCGTGTTTGCAGACGGCTTGACGGAGACATTACCCTCTGACAAGGCCCTGCAGCCTTTGCTATACACTCTACAAAATGGTGCAGTAATCATGAAAATGACATTGAGTAGCACTGTAAATCCACTTCATTGGCAGTGTATTGTGCTGTAAATAAAAAACTAATAAAAAAATAAAAAAACTATCTTTTTTGTGAGCTACTATCATACTACTACTGTTACAGACAGTCTTATCCTGCACACCTCAGCCTCTTTTTGTTTTTATTTATTGCTTCAAATCTTTCAAATGATGCCCTTTTTGCTTTGCTGTTTTGGGTTTCTGTGAGAGCAGGCTTTGTTATGTTTTGGATTAAGATGTGTTTTGTGACAGCCAACATATGGGTGTGTTTAATTACAGTTATATGGCCACCATAAATAGAGGTTCCATTACAAATAAGGATTCTTTACGGGAACTTAAAAAATTACACATTCGCTTTGAAGTGTGAAACATACTGTGGTATGTATAGTAAAACCAGTGAAGTAAATGCATTCAAATAATATTTATTTTTCCATAAAACACCTGGGTTTGATGTTTGACTTTATTGTTGAAGTAGAAGTATTAATTGGTTATTTTAAAAGATTATATAGGCCAACATAAGAGTTTTATATACTGAAATGCACATTGGTAGCACATGTATGTGTCCTTGATGTATAGAAAATAGGACAAGGTGCATGACATTTTCAAAAGTAAACACTGACTGAATTACTTTGATGGTCCAGCTTTTACCCAAGATATGGAAAAGCCATGAAATTCATTTTTTTTCTTGGATGATCAGATATAGTTGTATTTGATGCTGTGTACAAATATATGACTTAATAATTTACATTATATTAACGCTTTTGTTTTTTAAGCATTTGCATTAGAGGCTTCATTCATAATATCACATAATATTAATATCTAGTGTCTTCTGTCAATTTGCATGCTCCATAATTTGCTTGTTATAGTTTTATTCTATTTTTAAGTTGCCATGGATTCTATAATGACAACTGATGGCTCTACTTCTTATTTCAGTTCCATCATGACGTTGTGTAATGGTTTAGGCATCACTGCAAAGCATTTGTGTTAAGCAGATGTTTTGGACAAGGAATAAATATATAAATTTTATTGAACAACATTACTGAACCTATTAGAGAGCTGTAGGCATAATTCATGACATCTGAATTTTTGGACATCGCCATTCAGTCGATATTTCTGAGAAGTCTCTAGGCTGCAGGGCATAGAGAACATAATTTTCCATAGTATTAGTTTCCTTGGTACCTTTGTAGATACCAACAAATAAGTCAGCCAATTTTTGCTGACTGAGCCTTGCTTATATTCTGGTGTCCTTGTTTATTCTCTCATTAAGTGACTTGGTATTCACATTTTTTCTCGGTGAAGCAGAAAGGGATGCTTTTAAAGGTTACATAAATGAACCTGTGTGTATTCAGTTTGCTGCCAAACCTGACACAGCTTTTCACTTCAATCCAGATATTCACTGGCCCTTGCAATGTGCTACATACCTACGGTGACCATATACTGGATTTCAGATAAAAGGGATAATAGTAAGTGGGCATTATGAAAATAATACTAGGCTATTTGTCATATAAAGTCTGTAGAATGAGTTAAACCTAATGGGACATTTTTAGGAATTTTGAAATCTAGTCTGGAAAGAGGACATCTAGGCAGCCTAATGTACCACTCCTATGAAAGTTCAGTCTAACTTTTTAGGTCTTCTTTTTTAGGGTTCTTAATGGGTACAGTTTATTGGTCTTTGCTCAGCTGCAGCATTCTGTGGTCTTTACTCAGCCGCAGCATTCTGAAACAAAGATAATGCGATCTCTGGGAAAATAAAGGCACTGTGTGGCAGTAAGGGGACTATTTTTGGTCCCCGGTTGATTCAGCAACAATCACTGCTATGTGTCACGTCATCAATCTGTCATCAAAAATTGAGTGGCAGCTGCTTTCTGGTAGGACAGTTCCATGCTTATGTCTCCTGAATGAAACAATGCTGATGTTTAAACGATGGTTCGAGTTGAACGAAAGCTACTGGCCTACTTGTTTGGGAAAAAGTAAAGCACGTGACCCCCCCACCATTGGCCATGTCATCCACCAAGCAGGGCCTCACAATATTCACTCACTCATCTATTCCTTGCATAGCTGCATCATTTGTCCTCCAGTTGCTTGTCAAAAATACACATTTGAGATGCTACGGCGGGTCGAGAAGCAAACAAGCTTGTATCATCCTCCAGGGACACACGCGGAATCACAGCAAGCAACGTGAGCAGCAGTGATCTTTTTTTAACCTCTGTTTTTCACGTCTTTTACAGGGTACTCACATATGCTTCATAAGCAGTTGATTTCATGAACAAAGCTTTTTAAATGAGTTTGCTGCCCCTGTTAGATTTCGATCATAATGACCGAGTGATTTTTATCAGCGGTTCTTAAAAGCACACTGCACCATATAATGTAAGTCACAGTAAGGATGCTACTTTAATTGCAAACATAAAATGAAACAGGATACAGCCAGTTCAGTGCATGTGGGCTCCAGGTTTCTACAGGCAGGGGTAATGCCACACAGAACAGGACATTGGTATAGTTAGGATTTGTACGTTTGAAGCAGGCTTTGAACTGTGAAGATGTGCCTCTATTTACTTGATATTTTTTTAAATCTACACATTTTCCCTCAGTATTGTTTATTTATGGTATAATCTAATCAGATCTTCCACTCCATTGTCTCCATCTTTCCATCACTGAGAAAATAATAGTTTACTCAACTTTTTCTGTTTTTCTACAGAAATACAGTCCTCCTATATCCTGTTGCAGAAAAAGTAGCCATCCGGAGTACCATTTATTTTCATAGGACTTACGATTTACTCACGGTGATCAGTGATAATTAGGCAAGGGCACTTTCTCATTGATGTCTAATATCTAGGTATGACAAAGTTATATGCTTCTGAATTTTAGCAGAATCATGGAATGTTGTTTATTTTACCATTCTTCGCTGACATGAGAAATGTTAACACAAATCATTTAGTGTAAAGTTTTCAAGAAATAATTTCAGCGTTCTTGCAGTCAATTGGATCCAAAACTGACTTTCAGTACATTTTAGCTGGCACATTTCCAGAAAGATCAGACCCAGAGACCACCGAAGGGTTTCTGTAGAGCACTGCACTTATCAGATAATCCCTCACTGGGGATGGGGGGTAGGAAGGGAGGGCAGGCTGAGGAGGTTCTGGCATCATGCTGCCCATTGCCCAGCTGCTCCCCAGCGGCTGTTGTCCCTACTCCTGCAGGAGTGCGCCAGCAGGTGCGCGCCAAAGCCCTCTTCTCGATTCGGCTACCTTCTAGGGCAGGCCTTGCCCGTCCACTCTTCCGCCAAGATAAGGTCCATCCATCATCCCCCAGCCGCATTAAATTTTTACTCTGGTTACTGAGTGTGGCCATTCAAACTTTTATCTCAAACCTTCTTTATCTTCTTTTCATTAAGTTCTCAAGCGCTAATAGCTTCTGAGCTCCCCGGGTAAGGATGATGTTCTGAATAATGAAAGCTCATTATTTCTCCGCAGAATGCTTGTTAATTCAAATGATGATATTAAAACTATAGTAGCCTTTAGCAGTAGGGTGATTTCTAGCATACTTTATCATGTATCAATATATACTCTGTTTGTCAAAACTGCCCAGGGCTCGGTCTGACATTCTCTCCCGAGGAGTCTAGTGCTTCAAGAGGCCCTCAATACTCCTAGGTGGCAACTTGCACAGTTTGCGCCCTAAGGAAATTGGGGAAATGAAACTTGAGGTGCCACCACCCTACCGAACCCCCCCACTCTGGTCCCACTCTAACCCACCCAGATGTGTACACATGCAGACACCTCCACAATGATTGACACCCTGGATAAAGATAAGACAAGGGCTGAATAAAATAAACAACACAGGTAATGAGATGCATTTTATGGTGAAAAATATGAAAAAACTATACTTTCGTCGTAATAAAATTTCCCGTGCTGGTGTGTCAGGCCAAAAAGCAAAGTTATGGTTTCATATGACCATAACACCTGGTTCCATTTGTTGTTGAATCACAGGTGTTGAAAACTGAGACCAAAACTGAACTTTTTGACCAAGCGCACCAGCAGTGGTTTTGGCTTCAGTAGAAGGACATTTATCTTAAAAATGATATCATACCTATGATGAAATATGGTGGTGGATCGTTGATGCTACGGGGCTGTTAAACATCTGCTGGCAGTCTTGTTAAGATCAGTGAAATCTCTGGTGTCCCTCAGCTCGGAAGCTCAGGGATCTTTCAGCCAGACAATGATCCTTAACACATACCTGACGATCAACCAAACAACGGTTAACTGACTGACAACTAAAAAATTAACAGACGTAACTCTTGCTCTCGGTTAAAATGTTTAAAATTTATTTACTCAGTTTTTATTAAAAACATGATGCATTCTGATGATGGCCTTACAATAGGGCTAAAAACTTCAATGTTTTTACTAAAGGTGGAGCAAATATAATTCAAACATTTTAACTAAGAGCAAGAGCTGCGTCTGTTCATTCTTCAGTCCTGTATATACTTTTTGGTTGCACCTGCTTGCCGCTGGGATGAGCACTGCCTCACCTCTTTAAATTGACTGACATGCTAACAGGAATTGGAAAATACTGTTTTGCAATGGCCATCTCAGTCTCCAGACATGTATCTGATTAACAGTTTGTACATTGAATTGTAGTGCACAGACTAAAGAATCTTAAAAGTTTCTGTATGGAGGAGATGTCAAAGATCTCTTCCAATATTTTCACCAATGTCCAAATAAAGCACTACAGAAGTCAAGAAGGGAAAAAAGATGAGAAATAAATTGATTACTTGTTAAAACCATGGTTGGCCATAATTGTGGTGTTGATTGCATATGAACACACATTCACACACAAAGGAACACGCACTGTCATAAATAATGAACCACATCATTGGTTTTTCACGTAGCAGTAAATTATGTTGACTGCTGTTAGATTTGCATACTTTGGAGAGAATGTGACATCATACATGCGGTAGGGAAACCAATGTTCAGACAGACAGCCCAGGCAAGATACTCAAAGGCTCAGTTTTCTGTTTTGCAAATTTCTAAATGTAAATTTTTTTCTGTCTTTCACTCTGTTCATTTTTCTGGTTTTTAAGGCCACAAGAGAGCGTCATGTTGTGCACTTATAAGCCTCCAAAACACGTTCTTCAAAATGACAAGTGTGACTCTGACCTTTCCTCTACGGCAAATGCATTTTCTCTGCTGATTTTCTGAGGAATGTTTTCGTGGCAAAATTAGCCTGTCAATTCACACGGTGCATGTTTCTCTTCATACATCTACAAACAGCGCTAAGATGGTTGTGAACCACCTGAAAGACAATGCGATTTTCGATTGCATTTTTTTAATGGTTAAAATGCTATTGTTTAGCTCTACGACCAGTTTGTTCTGCTTCCTCCTAACCGAACCATGTATAACCATGATTTTGTTTATTTTCGGTGTACATATATATATATATATACGTGTGTGTGTATATGCATAATATCTGTGAACGTATATGCCTTCTCATTATAGAATCCTTGAGTTGAAAGAAACCACAGGTGTCCTAAATCATGCCAGAGATGACACAGTTTGATAGGAGAACTGCCCACACCCTGTTGACACACCGCCAGACTCGGGGCGGCGACGTCACAGGTCTGACGAGTGAGCCAAAGCTCCATAACACAATGTTCCAGCCGAACAGGTTCTGCTCGCCCCGGGCTGGGTCGAGCCGGCGGCCTCAGGTTTCAAAGCTGCTGCAGCCGGGCAGACAGGAGAGAGGCCCGCCGCATGCCTGGACTCGCCCCCGCGCCCGACAGTGGCCGCACCTCTGACCAGGCAAGTCGGCCGGCGGGGGGGGGGGGGGCATTATCGGCTCTTAAGGCCTCGCGCGGTCCAGGAGGGCGGGGGGATTAGTGCGGTTTAGAAGTGAGCAGAGGTCACAGGTGGCAATTTCAGGTTCCCCGCGCTTAGAAGTTAATAAGCGCTCCAGCCTCATCTTCCCTTTGTCGCTTTCTCTCTCCCCCCCCCCCCCCCCCCCCGGCTCCCCTCGCTTTCTTTAAAAGCTTCGGAGAAATAGACTGAATAATCGGGAAGTGGCACACGGCCAGGGCGATGCGCCCGGGGAGCGAGGGGTCCGTCCGCCGTGACATCACGCCCGCGCGTTCCGCACGTCGGTATTAGGGACCCTAAAGACGCATCTCTTAGGCTCGTCGCCCTTTCAGGGGAACTAGCAGATGTTTGAGTGGATTAAAAACCCTTGCCTCTTGTGCTTTCCACTTATTGGACCTGTCACTTTTAGCACAGCTCAGGAGGACTGTTTGTTAGATAAGAGATCCTGTTTGTGTCACTCCTCAGCCAGAGGATGCACATTTCAGGAATGCAGGTGAAGGCATCGAAGAGCTGACTGATCAAAATGTTCAGAGGGCTCACTAATGGCGCTAATTAGCTCTACTATTTTACTTAGAGGCATTCTTTTCCCAAGGATGATTTGAATACCTTTTTCAAATGTCACGCGAGATTCATTTCTTTTTCAAACACGAGGACGGATCTGTTGCATAACGAAACGTTACATTTTAATGCTGAGCCGCATGTGGCGCCAAAATTATAACAAGGTCAAATTATTTTACATTTCCAAGAAAATTACATTCTACTTTAGAAAAGATTTATGTAGGAACGGCCTTTCTGAGTGAAAGTGCTTTTGCTGCCGTTAAAAAGAAATTCAATGCATGGCACAGAGCAAGGTTGGCATTCATCTCAAACCGTGTACCCAAATAAGTGCTTGTTTACATTTTGGTGAGGCAGATTTGAAGTTTACCTTTCCAATGTAAACATGGTTGTATTGTTTTCTTCTCTTCTGGCTGCAAATATTGTTTTCGTTTCCCTGGATTGCCAGGGCGTAGGCAGCCACTGTAGTACATCTCTGATGAGAAGTTTCTTCTTTTTGTCTCTCATTTGACTCCAGTTTGTTCCTAATCTTCTTCAAAGGTACGAGCATTTCCCCCAAATTCTGTGTAAATAAAACACTACGGTGGTTGTTGTTTTACCTGATAATGGATTTCGAGGACCCCCTGTGGGCATCTTCCATTGGCAGATCCTGAATGCCGTTCAGAGACATCAATGGGAGAGGGAGAGAAAAAAAGAGAAAAGGGGGAAAAAATCCTGTAGCATCTCCTATTTGTAAACAGCAAAGTGTAAAGCTCACCAGTAATCTGTTGTTAAGATACAAGGCTCCTGTAATATTTCCCATCAGCAAGTGGATTAAGAGTAAGAATTGTAATTTACATCATCTTCACTTTTATGTGTCACTCAGCTTAAAAGTTAATAGCATTTGCCGAACAATAGCCAGTCACATCGTTTCAATCTGGGGTGCTCAAATCCACAAGTGAGGTGCCGCTGAATGGAGCAGATCCGCGGAAGACAATGGCGGGTTTTCCGTGTAGTCGCTGAAGTAATTAGCACTTTCCCTCCTATCTCCGCACCACACATGTCCGCCATGGCTGTCACTACGTGTGTCTATGTCCCCTTATATCAGCAAACGCCATTGTCTGCAAAGGTTTTGCCAATAATCCTATATTCCGCCTGTTTTTTTGTGTTTTTTTTTGGTACTTTAATCCAGTCCCCAAGTTACGTGACCAGACTGGGGTTTTGTGCATGGCGAGTATGTGATACTTTATTTGTTTTCCTCCCATTTTTGTAATAGCAGAGGAAATCGATTCCATAAGAATAAACCCTTATGTACTATGCATGGAACTTGAGGTTTCTGGTGAAAGCAATCCCTCAACTGCTCCTCACCTTCGAGGAAAACTGGGAATTACATTTAATTAAATTCAGACTTTAAATTCAAACTATGTATTGGCAGATAAGTACTGAAATGTGGTGATGTTAGGTGAAGCAGGGCATTGTGATAATACAATGCATGACAGGTGAATACTTCTGCTTATCTACAGGTGCAAAGAGTTTCAGGAAGTAGGTATAAGTCTCAATCCAGTGGGCTGAACTCCGAATATTCATGTTATGATGTGGCACATTCGCCACAGCCAAAGACTTGTGCTGGTGTACTGTCTTCTCTTCCCCTGTTCTTCAATTTAGCTCTGGTCTCACAAATCAAAAAAATACATAATTATCTAAACACAATTTTGACTGAAAGTGATTATTTTCAAGTACTCACACACAAAGAAATGCCTTGCCTGTAAGACATTACCACACACTGCGATGCTTTATAAAAGACAGTTGCAACAGCGGGTCCTAAGGTCTGGGTTCTGTTAAATGTTTTTAGCTTAGCTTGTTTTTTTGAACAAAAACTGAGGATGGGCGGGGCCAAGGCAACATACTTCCACCAGGTTCATTTCTTCACTTGAGTCGCGCTCTTTAATGACGCAATATAAATCAGCATCGCTTGGGTTGAAACAGGCTGACATCGGCATCAGTGGCAAAGAGGTCATTCTCATCATGGGCCTCTCCTGCCCCTCCATTTGGCGTACAGTAGCTTTTCAGCAGGATGGGCCTTTGTAGCATGTTTCGGCATTCTCATTCTCAGCCACACTGGAGAACCTTGGACCTAATAATACTCTCAGTAGGTATCAGGAAAGTAAGTGTGGTCCTGAATAAGTAAAACTCCATTCCACCGTCGCGCTTCATTATTAATATGCACCAGTTCCTTTTTTGATTAAGATGCTGAAGTAGTCCTCCTGAGTTGATTTTGATTAACACCAGCTGATATTTCTTTACCATCAGAGAGGCTTATTCTTTAAAAGTGTCCTTTATGTGGAGTTGAAAGGGGCACAAAAGTTACCCCAAGAATTTAGGATCACCACTCCTTTGACCACTGGACAATGTTTGTGAGGTAAATAACAAGCTGTAGTCAACTTTTTTCTTTCTTTCTTTTTTTTTTCAGAAAAGCTCACCATTTTTACTCAATTGGAGCTTTTACTCATTAAATATTTTCCCTGCCTTGTGATTAAATGCCATTTCTAGATGTTGAAAATTATTGAGGATTAGTGAAATATCAGCAACCTTTGAAGGTTCACCTTATTTCCGTGGTTACATTAAGTTAAACTAGCCTGCGGTGCTTCCAGTAAGATGAATCATCTGCGACTCATCAGTGATCTGTTTGTGGATAGTTACTATGAGCATGCTAGAAGCCACGTGTGTTTTTCCCTACCCCACAGGATCGTGGGAGTTCAGCTACAGCTGTGTCCTAGGCGGCCATCAGATCTCTCTCACTAAGTACAGTAGGCAGTACATACTGTTGGGCTATACACCTGGGCAAACTTCAGACAAAATGCAGTATATGCAATCATAAAATGATATATTACAATGTAAAACTAAATTGGAACAAATTAAATGTTTACATAGTATTTAGGCACTAACAGTGGGGAAGTAATAGGTATAGTGTAGAACAAATGTTTCTTCGCTTGGGAAAATCTGTTAAAAAGGTGGGTGTTTAAGTTATACCTTGTTTGGACTGATACCATGACTGTCAGAGAAAAGATAAGGAAGAGGGTATTGGACTAGTAGGAAGAATGTCATTCTGCATGATTTTTCCACATAACCTCATGTTCAAAATGGGAATAAATTCTGCTGCTTTCGGAGTAGATAAAGAACCTCCACATGATGCAAGTCTTTTCATGCAACTGGTAACAGTGTTTAATTGTAAGAATCAAAAGACTTGTCACTCAGTGTAAATTCTGGAAAGGGTAAACATTTCTGTAAAATGTTTCTGTCGCTATCTTTTTTCTCATTTCCTAATCTTCTATTCAGAATTCTGCCAGGAAAGAAAAAAAAGCATCCAGGAGAGAAAAACTATTTACACCATAGATCATTTTTAGGTAAGAAAATAAAAAAATCTGATGCTAAGAAAATACAAAGACAAGCTTGCAATAAGTTTTCGCTAACATGTAAAAGCTATCCGAAGAGAGTACTTTCAACAACAGTGGTTTAACTATAATTCATAAAATCATATAAGATTCAGTTAAGCTGTGTTCAATGTAAGAATATGAATTACCTACTCAATGCCCTCATCTCTGGTGTGGATATGTGATTCGTCTCAGAAATGCTCTTGGAGTATGCTGAGTGCTTTGAAGAATCTCCGTAATGTGGATGTCTGTGTAAGCAAAGGTGTTGTTGGTTACCTTTTACTTGTAACTGTAACTGCCATCCCGTTTTCGTTATGTGCATTATATTACCTGGTTAGATTAATCACAAAAAAAACTCACACTGTCCATGTACAGTGCACTTCTCATGTTTTCAGTGGATACCAAATCTGTTCCTGGAGCTCTACCATCCTGTAGGGTTTCATTTGAACTCTAATCTGGCTCACCTAACTCTACTAATTACTAACTCAACAAGATCTCTAAGAACAAGAAGACAAAAATTGAAACCTACCGGATTGTAGATTACCAGGAACCACTGTTTTTAATTAATATACTCTGTGAATCAATACAATATTTTGCTGAAGATGATATACATTCCTGTGGCCAAGTCAAATTGAGGACCATTAGCCCTGCACATGCATCTGCAGTCAGGCAATTGAGTACATTTATTCAGAGTAAATTATTATTATTCAACACTAAGGCGTGCGTATGGTAAAAAGATATCACCTCATTATCACTTATTATGGAATTCTGTGAGGATGACTCATGTTCTACCTTAAGTTACATTGGTGTCATTTGTAGCAATAAAACTAGACCAGGAAGAATGCAAACAGAACTTTGTGTTTCGCCCGATGGTCTGCCAGCTACGGACGCAACAGGCACACTAATGTAACACCCACTCATCCAGGAGAGTGTGGACCACGGTATCAAGCAGAGAACATCTGTGGTTATCGGGCTGTGTGGACCTGGAACAGCAGTCGCCGCGGGGCTGTGACAGAGCATTGGCCTCCACTGCAAAGGACAGTCAGGGAGCCAGACACACAAGCCCAGCATGGCTGAGGAGCTGGGGGGAACCGGGCCAGCACTGCAGTCCCGCTCTCCAGAAACGAGGAACACTCACCAGCAGAGCAGAGTTACACCAGTAACCTTCTCACTCATGCCAATCGACTGCATCTGTGCAGAGTTCTGGGCCCGTTACCTCTGCGCTCACTCACGTGGAGTAAAAACCGCAATAAATAATGCAAGCCATGCCCATGTGAATGTATGTGACCCTGAATTTTTAAGGGGCTTGCTGTTAAGACAAACTGTATGGTGAACTGTCAATAAAAGGCCGCGAGATAGGTCTAGGCTGTGCTCCAGTAGCTTGTGACGACACCTGAGCGAAGCATCTGTAGGTGGTTCGGGGTTGACTCATAGCGTAGACCCTGACCCTGTCTTTATAAACAGTTTTCTGCAGAGACCAGCAGTATGGTGAACTGTCCATTGAAGGTTGAGATAGGTCTAGGTCATGCTTCAGCTGCTCACGAGGGCCGCTGAGTGAAGCTACTGCAAGGGGTTTCAGAGTTTTCATAAGCGATATTCTGAAATGGTGGTGAAAGCATTCCACTCGGCCTGATTAAAAATGTCTCCGTCTGACAGAGTACTGTGCAAACTGTGCTGCACAGAGGTAACCGTACCTTCCAATCTTCCCACAGAGAGACATCACTGCTGTTTATTTTTACAAGCAGAGCAAATCCCATAACGCATCCATTGCTGAGCATACAATTTAAATAAAATATTCCACAGCTGTTATGGCTCTCAATGGCCTCCCAAGTGGCTTTTATGTGTTGACACGCGTGAAACGCACAGGCAACAAACAGACAGCCACCCGTATCCCCGAATGCGTGTCACTGAGCTTCAATGTGCTGTAATGCTACCTGCCTTTCATGAGCAGCTCTGCTTTTCAAAAGGTGAGTAGTCAATACTTTATTATTATTATTATTATTATTATTATTATTATTGTTGTTGTTGTTGATAAGTACTTATTTATTCATAATCTTTATTTATTTTATTTGGTTTCATTATAAAGCATACATATAAATACAGCTTGCACAGGCTTGAAAGGAGTTTTTATAAGAATTATATTCTGAACATTAAAAATTGGGGGTGGGTGGGAGTTCCTGTCAGTCTTATTCAGGGATTTCAAATTAGCTTGCTGTATGAACCCTCTCCAGCAATGAGCAGTGGGGTGGGCTACCCTCTATTATGCCCCTGGTCTCCTGTCACTGGCTTTTTTCTCTGAGCCATGGTGAACAACAATGCATCAGAATGAGCAAAGGCAGAAATATGGAGCAAAGGTCTTCTCTCTCCACCAGAGAAGCACATTGCTTCATACGATCTCTTGCTTCAAACCTGATGAAGCTATGCTGAAACACATGTTGTCAGTTCACACTTGGCAAAATTCAAAAAATTTTCAATGGTTTGTATTATGAACACAGCCTTCATAATTTCTGAGTGTGAAGTTTGAATGTTGGAGGTTGCTAAAAAAATTATATTTTCTTTTTATTGAATTCTTTAGAAGAAAAGCATTCTTGGGCACAAGATTTTTTTTCCATTTCATATATATTAAGGGGAAAAAGCCTTGTGTCCAAGTGTGCTTTTATATAATTGTTTCAAACACACACGCACACACACGGCAGAAAGAGACTTATACAATAAACAGAAGGCATAAACTTTTGACCATATGTGGATGTATATCATTTCTGTTTATGAATCAGATGGTAGTATTCTATTCTAAGTATGTGGAAACTACTTAATGCTGAATGGAAACCTCAGTTGGGGTTAAAATGAGGCCCAGCACAGTGCACTGTTCCCGATACACACATCTGCTAAGCTAATGACTAAAGGTCTAATGTAATAACAAACCACATAAGAGTAGTCAATCCCCCTGCACGCAGAGACTTGGGGTTACTAGAGGTCATTGGATATCATCCCCAGAACTTAATTTTAGTTCCAGTAACTTGTCAGAATTCTGGGCACATCCATTAGTTCCTTTTTGGACAACTCTGCAAGTACTTTGGAAGATTAAGTGAATCTGTTTGATGATAAAAGGCAAACTGAAAAATTCTGTTTTATTCCTCCCTATAAGCATAACATCAGGTGCTCACAGAATGCAAATAACTGGTCTACATTATTTCAGATTTCGGGTTTTCAGGCTTTTATTCTGAACAAATCAATTCACCTCTGTATGTTTTATTTTTTTCCCCCCAATCCCGTCAATTAATACTACTTGTCTCATGACCCAGGTATTCTTAGCCTCTCTCCTAATAAGAGGTGATTAATTGGAGCTGGAGCCCACTGGCACTCATTTCCACCTCCTGTCATAGTCTTATATTTCATTTGGGTTAATTATTCTCTCTCCAAACTTTCTCAAACGCTTTCATTTGAAAACCGATGGTGCTTCATGCAGGTTCACACTAGCCCATTGACGGGAATTAGAGGAACTTGACAGTGATTCTGAGCTGGTGATGTCATCTCCTCTGAAATCCACTTTTAATGAGCGTGTGGAGAATGGGTGACAAGCCTGACTCTTTGAACAGCTCTTATTTTATTGACGTTTCCCACACAATGAAGCAGGGGTGCGGCTGACCTTGCTTTTGTACAGTACTGTGTGCATACAACAGCATCTTTTTGAATGATTACTATCTTTATCAGGAAGTGCATTGAAAACACCTTTTGATTATCGGATCCTATTTTCAATATCAACAAAACAACAGTAACTTTTGCAAAAGCAAGAACGTTTTCTTTCTAACAAAACAATGAACAGAGAAGCAGCTTTAGTCCAATCAACCAGCAAGCTACCAAGCTTCTTTTTTTCAAAATTTGAAGAGAATATTTCCTACCTAGCAGTTTAAATAGTTATGTAACCAAACTAATTTAGGGTAGCTAGTGGATGATACTTTATTTAGTGTGTATATGGTCAGCATTATAAAACAATCTGCACACATGTACTGTTGATGAATTTATGCTACAGAAAACGTAATTTCTCTTGTCAGTCATTGTAAAAAAAAAAGAGTTTTAATTATGTTTCTTACAGATCTACAGCATGGACATTAAACTGACAGCTTTTGGATTTAAAAAACGATGCTTGGAGAAAGCGTAGTCTAACTGAATTTCATAATCATTCATCAGTAGAATTTGGAGTTTATGTTGTGTTGCGTATCACATCACTGGGAAGGTCAATACTTCAACAAAGGCAACCATTTGCACCTGTTGAAGTTCCTAAGTAGGCCAAGAGTTTGTGATCAAAAGCATACACTGTGTCCTCTACTTGCATTATACTGCGATTCAAATGGCAGTTTAACATGGTCTCACACTTGCAAATCCAACTGGTTCTACAAGAGGAAAAGCTGGCAAGTTGCTCTTTCTGTCACATTAACCACCAGCACTCATTTAGCAATGCGCTCGTTTAACATTATTCCTTTAATTTAACGAATGAGGGCCAAGAATAGAGGTTAGCGCCTTATTGCCACCTCTGAACGGGACAGTGCATCATTTTTGTGTGACACGGCTCACTCTGTCCCGATGGCGTAAACCCTATGTCCCTGTCAGCCCAGTCACGTTTGCACATTTTGATTTCGCTGCCGCCGCCACCGCCGCCGCCACCGCGGTCCGCCGTCACGTCGACAGCGAGGCCAGACAGCGGCCGTGCAAAAAAAAACCTCTTCAGGTATTTTCAGATTGCATTAACGGGTCCGTCAGCCGGGGTGAAATACTTTCGACATTCCCAGAGATTATACACTGTTTAGTGGGTCCACATGCTGTATAATAAACTGTCACCAGTGTCAGAACATCTCTCCCTTGGGGGGGGGGGGGCCTGACTGGGGAGGCGATAGGGGTATTTTCAAACGGAGCTTAACGTTCTTCGAAACACGGGGCATCGCTATCTAAACTGAGGTTATTTCCCTGCAGAGGATCATGGCAGCACAGGAACAGACTCCAGCTTTCGAAGCCAAGCTTATCGTTGAAGCAAGGGAATCTGATAATAACAACGCGTGTACATCTACTCTGTGTGCATTTCCGCCATTGTTCAGTAAGCACTTAGTGAACTGGAAACAATATTTAGCCATAAATAATGGAATATTATAAGTATGCAGACTAATAAGTTTCATTTCACGATTATGGAGCGATGCCCAGTATATTCTCCTGCATAGCAATTGTCTTTGTCTAAAATGGACCACATAAAATGAAATTTTCTAAATGGTTCTACTCAGATTATGCTCATTGAGATGCTAATACCTCTTACAGATATTAACCATAAAAAAACATATTGCCTTCATATTTTTATTCTCCTTATTGTGTAATATATGCAGTTTAGTAGGCCAAAAAGTTATGGTAATGACACAAGAGCAGGAAAAATAGTTGGCCATAAACAAGTTTTGGGTCAGGACAAACAGACTCACTGTAATGTCTTATTCTTCACCTCAAGCTGATATAAACTGTGTTATTGAGGTTATTTTTTGAATCTTATGGTCAAATAGTTTAATTGTAAGGATGTGCATTGAGTCGGGCCCTTCATGTGTTCTCCTGCAATAAAACAATCAGTACAAAGCCAGTACTTTTCTTATTCAGATTGCTACTGCTAGGACTTGAATTGAAAAAAATATCTTAAAACATCTTCAGCGAGAGAATATGTATCCAGCTGCTTCCTCGGACTTGTGTTCGAATGTGTTCAAAATGGCAATCGTCCCGGACGGGATTTTTCTTTTTTCGCAAATTAAATCTAGACCCGTTCCATTGCGTTGATATTGTCAAAAAGGTGTTTTTTTTTCCGGCTAATGAATAGAAGGGGATGGGATGAAAAAGGCTGGGCGGCCCTGGCGTGATTGAGGGGCTCAGAGTCAGAGCTTTATCCTATCAAAAAGAAATCAGCCCCTGCGCCACTCGGGGTGCAGGAACGGATCTCATTGTGTTTCACGGCAGAGATTGCTTTCACCTGCAGCCCCCGAGGCTCCGGGCGAACACAGCCCCTGCCAGTTAGGCTCCCCGCTCCACTCCACCGCCGCCGCCGCCGCCCCTGTCTGACTACAATGGAATCGTATTAGCCCGTCCATAAATTCGCAAACGCACGTTACGCGCAACTGGCGGCCCGTGCGGAAAATCGCAATTATAACCGCACACATTCGCCGTAGCGGCGGGGCTTTTATTTTTCGCGGTGCGTGCGCACGCGTGAGGTCGCCTTCCGTTGATCTTCCAGGAGGTGGTTCGGGGGGGGAGGGGAGAAGGAGGGGAGTTTGGGGGGGGGGGGGGGGGGGCACGGGGGAACGATGTCAAAAAGGCAAATCTGTATTTACAGCTAGACAGATATCCTTGACTTGACAGGTATACAGTCATTATCTGCCTGTCATGTGTCGCCTACAGCGGGAATGGAGCAACAGTCCCTGGGTTCCCATGTATCAGAGGGAGCCTATTAGTTTACCTGCTTCAGATTCAAAGGCCATCCCGAACCGAAAGACGCCAAGAGGACAAAACAAGGTGTCATATTTATGAATGTGTCAGCAGAGCCCTGAAACGTATCGCGCACAGGGGGTGAGGAATGGCCTGACAGCCGCATTCTGGGCTCATGGCGAAGAGGAATGATACCCCGTTACCCCGGGGCCGAAATCAGAAAAACTCCCCGGCGAATGTAAATGATCGTAAATCGCCTGCGCATTGTCAAGGCCCAATTAGGGGAAACGCGAACTGTTGCGTTAAGAGAAGTTAAATATCGAGTGTTTTGCTACAATTTTATGGTTTTTTTTAATACTAAGTGTGTGGGGGGGTGGGGGGGGGGGGGGGGGTGGGGTTTGCGGTTAGACCCTCTCCCCCCTGTGTTCCCGCTCCCACTCAGGTGTCTGTGCCTGTGAAGTGGGTGAAGGCTCTGTGCATTTGGGTTCTCTGGGGGATCCAATTTCCCTCTGTCCCATAGGGACACATTAGCTAGATTAGTAGGCATCTGTAATTGCCCATGATGTCACAGGGTAAATGCCTCGGTGGCTGCCAATAAGTCACAATCTGTCTGAATGGGAGCTTCCTGGTAAAGCACAGAGTAGCCAGGGAGGTGACTCAAGGGTTTCAGGTACTTTCACAATGTATAACATATTTTCAGTATGATTCAGGATGAAGAGCTTCTCTTTTACATCGAGGGGGTTGCCGAATTGTGGAGAAAGTAATGGGAGGAGCTGCACGCATTCCACATTATTACTTTTTAAAACCAGGCCCCGGCCTCACGGACACACATTTCTCTGTGCTGTTTTAACCGGCTCCGACACCTGGGACCCACACTTAGCAGCCTAACTAATGACCAGGTCTCCCCAACATGTTTTGGTGTCTCCCACACAGCGACCTTTGACCTTGGGCAGGCTACCTGAGAGGCGGGTGGCAGGAAGGCGGGCTCAGGCGTGAGGGAGGGGCCAGGTGGGAAAGGTAGGCCAAGGCAAATTAGTCTCTGTCACCGGGAAGCACCAGGTCCTGATCCAAGTCCTCCCCAGCACAAGCAGCACAGGCTGCAGGAAGGGAAGTGAAAATGATGAGATCATCAGTGTGCATGCATGTGATTGGTCTCACACGCCCGTAAGACCCAGGAGTGGTATTAAAGGTTTATAGTTTCGGCTCATAGATTCAAATGACTGTGCAGCAAAAAATACTGAGGTGACTACTAACCCACAACAAGAATTTTGTTCCCATTTTGGCAAAAGTAAGCTCAATCATAAATGTCTGGCTGTCTCTCCAGGACATGCTAGTTTAATTTATTCAAACAAGTTACATCAAGCTTGAATATAATTGTCATTTTCACTATATAATTTATCAAACTCAAACAAAGCTCGTTGCCACATTAAACATTTTTTTTTTTGTCTGTGCTGATTGTTTACTTTTATCATCAGACAAATTGTTACAATAAGAGATTTCAAGATGTTTTGCGCAGTGCAAAGGCAACATTCTATGAATTATTTCCAATAGTGAGGACAGTGCTGTAGGACAAGGGCTGTGGCTATGTCAAATTATAAGTTTCAATTTTGTCTTTGGTGATATAATGTGTGTCAGTTTACGATATTACCAGAACTATATACCTTCACAATGTAGAGGGATTATAGATATTAATGTAGACAGCTTTTTAGATTATTACAGAACTCATACAGGATTTATCAGGAGTTTAGTCGGGTCAACTATGTCTTCTCATAGTTTCGCAAAATAGTAACTTGAAAGTCAGCTATGGGTGTTGCTTGCTGTATGACACACAGAACCGTTTCGGAGAAGGTAAATGCGTACACCTGCAATGGGTTAAGTGATTTTCGAGTATTTTTATGTTGTTAGCTTTAGCGTATTTCTGCGTATTTAAAAATAAAATGTCATTAAACATGGTATGATTAAATGTGATTACGTTAAATTCCACATGTGCTGATTGGTACAAAGATGATGGAGAGGTATAGGCGAAGGACTCCTTAACTCACTCAGTCATAGCGCAATATTTCTCATAATCTGAATCTTTTCCTGTTAGCCCACCACAAGCAACTGCATCACACAATCACATGCAGGGAATAACCTGGTTTACCCGCATCCCCTTTGGCTCTGGCTTTGTGATTAGGGCAGAGTGATGGTCGTGAAACTGCAGGGCAGGTTCCCCTCTTTCCACGGAAGAGGCCCTCCGCAGACCCCTAACAGCCACGCCTGACTGCCTGACCCCCCGCCACCCCCACTCCCCCTCCACCTCCCCGCTCCCGCCCGTTCCCTGACCCATGACCCCCCCCAGCCTCCCCTCCGAGAGGAAACAATCCAGGTCAGCGGTGCCAGCCGGGCTCTGGCCCACTGGAAGGCGCGGGGGCCGCTCGTGGGAGACGGACAGGTGTCCCGCTCCGGAGCCGGCCTCCCCGGGACCGCATGGAAAAGGAGGCAGCTGGTTAAGACCTCAGCCCAGCTGGAGCGAGCCAAGACGAGGCCAAGAGGAGGGGGGAGGAGATGATGCATGAACGCTGGGCTTTAAGGCGCGCGGCAGAGAAACTGGAACAGGTTGGTTTTGATGAAGCGTCGCCTTCTCTAAGGTAGAGGCAGGGAAGGAACGATTGCAGACCCTCGCCATCAATACATCTTCTTATTTTCATTAAAATAGAACTTAAGATATACACAGCTATCTGAACGTCTCAGAGTAAACTAGACACATAAAAAGAATGTATTCCATCTTGGGAAAACCTTTTACTTTGGATTTTTTGCTTGTTTGTTTTTTTTTTTCTCATGTAGTATGTCATTACGTTAAATTATTTGGGTTAAACCATTCATACATGGAATAAGTTGCAGTTCTTTGGAAAAGGCAAATATATTATTCTAAAGAATCTAATGTGGAGAAATTAAAGATGGACAACTGTTGTATATGCACGCATTTCTATGTTAAATAGGCTCTTTTCTCCGACTAACTGAAATGATCGATCTGCATTTATTCAGCCTCATTTTGTACATAAATATGTAAATATGTAAAGCTGTGGAATAATCCTTATTTTCTCTCTATGAAATTGTTTTAGTGATGTTTTATGAGAGAAGGGGTTGCGTTGCGTGTGCCCTCCCTTCATATTTGACAGCCGTTGAAAAATATTATCAATAAAAAAAGATCTGAATCCTACTGTATTAAGATTTTTAATGAAACATCCTTGAATGCGAGGGGTATTCTGTTTCCCTTCTGGCACAAATGGTAATGGGTTGTGAGTAGCTGTGAAATCACTGGCAACACTTTTGGTAAGTCAGTGGACCTGAGGGCTATTCACAAAAGCTCTGGAGCTGAAAACAAGGATAAGCCATTCTTTCAAATTATAAAGTGCTATACACGTGTAATATCTGTTCATCAATATTTCTAAATGTGCCTTTGAGTGTGTGTGTGTGTGTGCGTGCTTGTGTGTGTATGTGTGTGTGCATGTACGTGTGCATGTGTGTGTGTGCGTGTGAGTGTGCATGTGTGTGTGCGTGTGCATGTGTGCATGTGTGTGTGCGTGTGAGTGTGCATGTGTGTGTGTGTGTGTGTGCGTGTGAGTGTGCATGTGTGTGTGTGTGTGTGTGTGTGTGCCTGTGAGTGTGCATGTGTGTGTGTGTGTGTGCATGTGCGTGTGAGTGTGCAGGCGCACAGGTGATTCATTTTTTAAAAAAACAGCCTATGAATATGAGCATATTATTTCTATGTTACTAATAGTGTAAAAATGGTATTGTTTAATAAAGGAGGAAAGCAGTGTGTTGTATCTGCGAGCCTTTATTAGTTTATGGCTTTCTGAGCGCGCTGCTCCGTGCGCTCTACATGTTAGCGCTCAGAGTTGAGATACCTTACAGCAGCAGGGCCTCCTGGGACCCCCGTGCGTCTCTCGCGCTGGCTGCGGCGGGGCGGCCCGCCGCGCGGCTGGAACGCGTTGTTTTTACAAGCCCGCTCGTGTAGCAGATGCGGCTTTTCCCATGCTTCCCTTGGACGGGGACGGCCGCGCGGCCACGCCGGAACGGGATAAATCACGCGAAACCCGCTGTCATCTCCACACCGTCCCCTCGGTGACACGCCGCCGTCTGATTGACGCTTGCCGAGACGCCGTGATTTTTAAACGAAGGCAGAAGACTGGTGCAGAGGGGGGGTTGGGGGGGGGGAGCTGGCAGCCGCGACTCTGCCTAATTTTTAGATAATACCTTTGTGGGTTCTTTACTAGCATCTGGCCAACACACACTCATGCTGGGCAGGTTTCTAATAGGTTGCTGCTCTTTCCCAGGCATTGCACAGCTAGAGGGGGGAAACAGTGAGGTTGTGACTAAAATGTTGCACCAGACTTCCTCAGTACAATCAACAAAAATACACATCGTACAATGGTCATATGTGTCTCACTGATGTGTGTGTGTATGTGCATGTGTGTGTATGTATTTATGTGATTAGTACTATGTGTATTTCTGTGTGTGTGTGTGTGTGTGTGCGTGTCTGTGTGTGTGCATATGTGTGTCTGTGTGTCTGTGTGCATATGTGTCTGCGTGCGTGTGTGTGTGTGTGTGTGTGTGTGTGTGTGTGTCTGCCTGTGTCTGTGTGTATGTGTGTTGAGCAGCATGTGTTAATAGAGCCAAGTAATATGCTTCGTTATAAATTTAATCACCTGCAAGTGCAAAGCAAGTGCAATGCAATCATGTTGTAATTAGCACAGCAATTAACACCTCTCCTTTGTATAGCTCACACATCCGGGAAAATGTGTGTTTTCGGGTGCATGTGTCATTAAACATTGGGGCCTTGGTTGAATTCTGTATTTACAAGGGAGCATTTGTTTTGTTTTGTTGTGACCTTTTCCAGTCTAAAGCAGGAAAGCAATGCATTTTTCATTTGAATTTGGCTTACCCTGTGTGTTATCATAACACAACTCAGGAAATACCCTTAAACACGTACCACAGCTGAAATAAATATAAATGTTATCCAGGTAGAATAGCCTGTCCCCTTCCCTCCCATATAAAAAGTAGGAAATTCAGAGGAGGACATCTGCTACATGTGTTGATGCACAAGTCAACGTATAATAACTTGGGGATTATGGATAATTAACTTTTGATTGGCGTGTGCGGTAATTGATCGGTGACCCAGGAAAACCATTGATTGCAATATTATGACACGATGGCGGTTTTGTCATGAAAACGCACGCTCAGCTGCGTCAAAAAAAAGTGGACAGTTTGTGAATGACACTGCACGGGAACGGCAGCGATGGTCCCACTGCAGTTCATGCATCAAGGCTGTGGGTGAAGTGAAGGGCGAACCGGGCGGCTAGCTGATGACTATTGATCACAAGCGTGGGGCAGAACTGTTTGTCACTCTGGCGAGGATGGATTTATGTGCCACTGTCTCTCCTCTAGCCCACCCCCCCCCCTTCTCCCCCCATGTGTCATCTTCCTGGGGGGAAAGAGGTGACATTGAGAGTTAGTCAACAGCACCTAACCTTCGTCTTAAATTTGCTACTTGTTTTGTAAACCAGTCAGAAACCTCAGGGAAACTGAAGAAAATCATACATTTAAAAATTTGCCAAGACAACAACATATGTTATTTATTTATTTAGTCAGTCCGTATCTGAGGTTTTTGACTTGGTTTGCTCTTCGATAAACTGGTTAGCGTGCATTAGCTCTCCTCCCTTCAGCAGCTGTGCCCTCAGTATTGGCAGACTTTAAGAGATTACGCCTGTTTAACAATGTTTTCTCAGAGGTTGCGATAGCAGAGATTCTGTCAGCATGCTCAAATTTATCAGCGCTTCGCGGATCAGTGTGTACGCTCTCTTTGTTTGTTTGGTTTTAGTCTGCTTGTTTTCGCGATGTTCTCCAGACAGAGCCGATGTTTCTATTTGCGCTTCATGGTGGTGTTGCAGGGTCTTTGGAGGCTTTGTTTGAGGTGCAGTCTGCCAGCATAAGAACAGGGTAAACACCAGTAGGTGTGTGTTATGCCCTGGTCCTGTCCTTAACAGCGAGGCACTCTGAGCTGCAGGGCGCGCGTACTTTAATTCATGCCGAATAGCCACATGGTGGCAGCTGTGGGGAGAAGAGCGGGTGCAGAGTCACTCTGAGACACACAGGCTCCCAGTATCAGCGCGCTGAAGCCCGGAATTTGTTTGGGTCACTCGGTTTCTCTCCGCGATCTCCAGTATAATTTCGTATGACACACCCGGCTCGTTAGCACTTGATTCGACCGCCACGGTTGGCACCAGTGGTATCAATCACTTCAAGGAGTGACAGTGATGTTTTTTTCCAGTGAGTTTGAATATTAATGCGCCCGGGCGATTAGGGTACGATTTCAGTTTGGGCAGATAAAGTTTTGAGCAGTGACAGCACTTCCTCCGGAGCGCATGCTTTCGCGCCTACGTAATGGCCGCCCTCCCGGCCAAACAGGCGGCTTATTGTGGCCGCCGATCCGCAGCGAAGATCCACAGCACCCGGAGAGCGGGTGCCTTATGGGTTAAATAATCGTTATTCCAATACAGCAAAGTACGGTAGCGGCCGTACGCGCTTTCGTTCGCGACGAACGTCCGCGGCGCTTCGCGCCCTGCTCTGAGCCAAAATGGAGACCGCCATCCCCGCGCTGGTGTAACGCGAAAAAAGCATGCGTTACACCAAAACCCCGTTACCGGCGCGCGAAACCGAGGGAGACGGATGAAGTTACGCCGCTTGGGCCGCGTTGATGTAAGGGACCGCGTAACGCGTCGGGATGTTTACTACGCGAGGTCGACAGTTATTGGATATGATTCTATTATGCAAGCGCATGCTTATTTTCGACGGGGAGAAAGTGCGGCGCGCGCAGGCCCCCAGGGCCCTTCCGAGCACTCCAAACAAATACAGTGGGAAGCACTGTGGCTCCCGGAGCAGGAGCCGCTGCTCGAGACCGGGAAGTATCCCCTTTGATTAGATTATACACTCCGCTGTGATGAGCGATGAATGAAAACGCACTTTGTTTTCTTTTTTTTTTTTTTTTTTTTTTTTTGCGGCGCGTATTATTGAGTATCCCAGATGGCCACGTTAGCGGTGGGGGTGTTCCACCTCCCACGGACCCGAGCGAGCCAACGCGACCGGCAGCGAGGAAATGCGATCAAAAATCCCAAAAAAAGTGCTCAGAGCGCAGAGGCGAAAACAGCTCCATAGCCTGTCCTCTCATTTCTGCACTTTTTTTTTTTTTTAGTGTTGTGAGAACATTCGGAAAGTCTGGGGGTTTTGGGGAAAGCGAGAGCGAGCGAGGGCTTTTTTTTTTCTTGGTTTGTTTGTTTGTTCGGCTTGTTTTTTCCTTATGGAAGCGTGTCACGCCGAACGATGAGCCCGCTCCGGGCGGGGCATTCGCCGGCTTCTCCGTTTTGAGGGACGGTCAGTAGAAGCCACCTCACGTTCGCGTGGGATGAGTGCGCTTGCAGGGTATCTGGGTCATTAGCATTCACAAACACGTCTCGGGTGGTTTCCTGGTCCCACTTCAAAATGCTCTCACTAGCCACACAGTCAGGGTCAATACTGAAGTCGTCGCTGTTAGAGCTTCAGCCACTGAATGCTTCTCTCCGAGTCTTCTATGATTGCCGCTCAGGTATTAAGGCACAGTTTAATTTGTGGTACTCCTCCAGCCTCTTCTAATATGTTTAGCTACTGAAAGTAAACAAGGATTTCAAAGGGAAGAACCTGAACCTTTTTTAACCATGCGGGGCAAAAAAACATTTGGAGGACTAAATAAAGAGATCATTTTGAGGTAAATATTAAGACTGTGAATGCTATCTTATGCTCTTAGATATACAATCTGTCTTCTTAATAACAAAATCTTTTCACTGACTTTCTATCAGATTTAGAACAATTTCACAAGGGACTAATTTTTTTTTTTTTTTTTAATTTGGAGCAATTTCGCACAAGGGAAATTACGCTTTTCTTTATCTCATTCACGCAAGAGACTCAGCCACTTGCAATTAAGTTTACTAACAACGCAGCCAAAGTGGGCCTCAGGAACTTTACCACAGAAAAGGAGAGTCACGGTTTGGCTGCCTTGACATTAACATGTTTTCTCATACTTTCATTAAATGTTTAATTACGATTTCACTTTGACCATTTCCATTACTTGGCAATTAAAACAATTTCTTTTGAACAGCGCTTCTTTTTTTCTTCTCGTACTAATAATAATGCCATGCATCTGCTTGTGGACAAACACATTCTTTTATTCTACTTCTAGCCAAGTTGCAACACCTCGTAAAAGACAGCGCAACACTAAAGCGCAACACTTGAACAGGCCTACAACAGACCGCAGACTTTTCAGGTTGTGCATCTCCTTGTTCTAGCTTTCTGATGCGGTCCCCCTCCATGCCAGAAGATGAATGAATGCATCATGCCAAAAATAGATGTTAACAGTGTTCATTCAATGGGCTGATTTCCAAAGGAGCTGACTCAGAAATCTACATCATTGAAACCAGAAAGGGACCCAGGCTTGACATGGCCAGTGTGGTCTCCAGAATGGGGTTTGAACTCAAGTCGTCCCGGTCCTGGGTCAACTCCCCTACTGGTCAAAGGCCTCAAATTCTAAGGGGATTTCATATTGTTACAATAATGACATCGTGATCATATTAATGACTGGTTCCTTTATGACATGTGGCAAGATGTCATGAGACTCAATTAACGACACTTACCAAAAAAAAGAGCCAGCTTCATACGCCGTCTCTCAAAGTGACTCTCATTTTAGGTTTTGTGCTTTTTTTTTAAATGGCCGTTCTTGCTTTTAGAGGCGGGGCAGCAGAGAGAGCCCAGAGTACATTGAGCATGAAGTCTGTAACATATTGTAAAAGGCACAGATAAATGTAAATGCTTCCTTCTCATGCTTCAGCCACATGCTGTGGGTTCCCACAACATTTTTTCCTTTAATACAGTCATTCTGTTAAAACCTTAAGTGCAGACATTCATTGCAATGTTAACCTAGTCATTCAAAGACCTCATGTATATTTTGTAGCATGTGCCTATTAGTGGGTTTTTAGTATTTTTATAGCTTAAGCAAACTTTTTTCGCATTGGTACATCAGCATATAAAATATAAGTGAATTTTTTGCAGAGTTCATTGTTGCTGTAATATTCACAAAGACAGGATTCACAGTTTACATAATTTTGTAATGTAAATCTAAATCTAGACAGAAATGTAAAAACACAAATAAACACTTTTAGCCTTCTCCTTGGATAATAGAACTTCTTTTGCTTTTTAAGTCTGTAAATTTCTTGACAGACGAGTATTTTGACCTATAATCCCTCTTGGGGCTCAGGTAACGTCTCGTCACATCATAAAGATTCCTTCTCTGTCAAAGCATTCAGGTATTGGAGTCTGGCAGTTTAGTGTTTGGTTTTCTCTCTTTTTTTACGCCTGAATAAGCAGTGCATATGAATTCCTGAAGGTTTTCTGATGGGGAAGATACCAGTCATATGCACCTGTATTCACAGTTTGAAATCTGGGTCCCTGCAAAGCTTCTGCCAAGGGCCACGATTCCTCAATCTATTCCACCAGCTTGTTATAGTTTTATCTTTTTAATTCGCTTTAATTTGTAATTTGTAATTTTGTTTATTTTTAGTTTTCAGAGTGTTTTTCAACGTGTTCCTTTTATAGTTTAGCTTCAGTTTTTCATTATAGTTTTTATTTCAGTCTTATTCAGATTATTATTTTCCCTTTGATGTACATGCCACATACCCCACTGCCTACAACAACTGTGCATTCGGATTTGTTAACTAACGCATTACACCCAAAGTACTCCCGAACAGGACTTAAACGCTTTCTCCCGGTTTGTAATTTAACGCTAGCCATAATGGCGGCGGTTAACGTCATTGCTAGTGCACTAAGAACAACAGGGGTCGGGGCGGGACCTGCCTCGCAGTATCGCCATCTCGCGACATAATCACCATGAAAGGAGTTACTTTTAGTCACATCAATATGTACTCTCATACACACTTGAGGCCAGATCATAAGTGAAAACAAACTAATGCCTGACAATTTTTATATAGTTTTGGCTTCGTTTTTGTTTTCGTTTCCGTTAAGGATAACAACCTTGGTTGTGACACATTGAGTTGGCGGACTTACAGACAGACTCACAGACAGCCTCAACTGACATGAAAAACCTAGCCAGCTTTTGTTTATTTTTGTTTTCTCTCCCTTCGTTTTCACAACATGTTCAGTAATAATGTTCAGGAGACGGGGGGTTGCCAGGTCATCCGCGATTGATGCGCTCCCGTAAACGGAAGACTTGCCATCGCAGATGTTTGCTGAAGTATTCAGGCATTTGACTAAGTGAACGGAATTCATTGGGGGGGGGCTGCTTGTTTGATTCACAGTTCTATCAGGCTTACCCTCCTATTCACCGGCAGACCAAAGTTAAAAATAGATGTACACTGGGTTTCCGATCTTTAATCAATTCACAGTGTGCTGGTTTTGATGCACTGGAGTACAAAATAACCTCTCATCTTGCTCTCACAGTTCAGTGTTTTATATATAGAGCAGACACAATTCCATAGCATTTCAGCGACTTATTCTACCGCATGTAACACTGTACCGGCTAGTGCAAAGGCTGGATAATTTTGGAGTTAGAAATGGAGTATCGCCCAGAGACATATTCATCCTAAGAGAAAGAAAGTGGCTGAGGAACTTGTTTTGGTGACCCCAGAGCCTGGACGGTAGGCAAATTGAATTATTGCACTCACCAGTAAATGCTCTCTAAAGATCTTTGACCCTCTTTTTACCTGCCTGCCATTGAGCTGGGGTTCTTTAATCATTTATTCTTTTTCTCAGGAATAAAGGCTTATATACTATTATAGTCTAGTGTACAGTAGATCCTTTAGAGGAGTTTTTAAAAAGTGAATGCACACACAAAAGCACATGCACGCACACACAAACACATACACATGCACTTATACGCATACACATGTGTAGACACAAGTACACATGTGCACACCGATGTACAGACTCAGTCACACACACATACATAAATCACTTGCCAGATATTCAGAATTTAAAAGAGAAATAGGAGAGAAAAAGTGACACATTTATTTAGATGCTCTTCCGCTCTTGCCTCCTCTCATTCCTCTCAGTGACTGGTAATTAGAGGTCCATAATCTTTTGCTGAGAGAGCACCTTGTCCTCTTCCCGTTTATAACATCATCAAAGATCTGCCTCTAGGCCCTGGCTTGTTAATAATTTAGGTGTGCGCTGCCTGGTTATAGCAGGAAGCCTGGTTATTGAGTTTGTAAACCATCCGATGATTTAGGAGAACACCTTGCGTGAGTCACACTCATTAAATAAAATACTCCAGTTTAATCAGGAACATGGAGGTAAACAGCTCCCATTTTTACAGGCCGACCAGGAGGGCAGAGAGTTATTGAGCACCGGCACCAAAAGCAGCCCAATCTCGACCCTCTTCTTTCTCTTGACGCAGGGCGAGCTGGATGGGAGTAAAAGTGACCAAGTTTACACAACAGTCCCACTTCTGGAAGGGGTGATGTAAATGGTAGAAAAAGTAAAAGTATGTTTAAAAATATATATTTCTATACATTGAAATTTATGGCTGAAGAAAGAGAGGACGAAGCGAGTGTAAAATAAATTTGGGGAAGGGGGTGTGAGTGTATTTTGACCTTTGCCCCTGCTTGGCTATGTGGGGTGCGGTCTCAGCAGACTTTTCAGCAGGCTTGTGAGAGGCCTTTCTCACCTTGCTTAACCCGGGTCAGGAAGCCAGCTGAGTTGGGTCGCAGAAGATAGGGGTCAGCTCTGACTAACTGACTGTTTTTTGTTTTTTTTATACCCAGTGCAAATTTTAACCCGAGCATCCAAAAAAAAAAGAAAGTTATGACCTAGGGCAAAGTCTGAATGTAAGTATACGTCAAATGTCTCTCTCTCTCTCTCTCTCTCTCTCTCTCGCTGTCTACATCTATCTATCTATTTTTCTCTATCTCTGAGATGAGATGCCACAGAATTTTGTTTTCATAACAATACACCCACATTTTACAGTGACAACATGCTACAAATAGCGCTACACAGTTTGGTGCATTTACATGATATGCAGAGTGATAAATATATATATATATAAACTGAGCCCTTTATGAGCAGCATCACAATTTATGTTCGCATTCATTTGGAATGCAAATTATTTTTTCTTCTTGTAAACCATGCCTCTTATTCTGAGATGACAGTACTCCATGCGCTCTCCACAACTTGCTTTGGAGAACTTCTCAGGTTTTTGTGGATTTGGGATGTCAGTCTAATGCCTTCTACTTTTTAAAAGAGATTATGCTTCGGGATTACTACCTGAGCACGGAGGGTTTTGAAAGGTTTAAAAAATGCTTTTGATGTTCTGGAGTCTAAACAACACCAGAGGCGATGTGGGAGCAGTGCCTTCTTTGTTATTCGAAGCCGCGTCCCTTAATTGCGGCAGCACAAAGGAGAGGTAACATTTAAAAAGTGACAGGAGCCATGACTCAGCAAGGGGTCAGAGCCGGTTTACATAATGCATGTAGATTCCAGAGTTAAATCACAGACAACCAGGTTCATCGGGAGAGCTAATTATTTCTGCTGAAAAGGGCCGCATCATTTTGTGTTTAGCAGCGGCAATTTAAGCTCTGAGCTCCATTGAATCCGGGCGCAGTGCTCTTCTGTCTGCATTATAACCATGCAAATAGACCTTAATGTGTCCACAAGGCACTCTAAAGTCAACTCAGCTATAAGCCTTCTGTTATAAAGACAAGGCCCCTGATAACCAGTACTGAGGCTGTGGAACTGATGTTATGTGATTTCACCTAAACATCATTTTCGATGTGATTAGAACTTATACTGTAATCTTTAGACCAAATCCGGGATTGTTCATCATCTTCACTCATGATTAAAGGTATTTGGAAATTCATTTTTTTTTAATGTGAATGATAAAAAAAAAACATTTGCATTTAATCCTGAGCCAAGGAGAAAAAAGCAAAACCCCATTTGCTAAATAAAAGACAAGTGGATATACTGTATAGCCGCCAGGGGACATGTTGGTGAGCAGACTTTTGATCACTCCAGAGGGACCACAGATTGCAGTCTGAGCAAAGCTCTTTTCCACGTGGGGAACATGTAAAGATTTTTTCGTCGGTGCGAGCAGGTGGGGAAGGCCGTGCGCCTCACCTTGGTGGGGTCCTTGCGTGGGGGGGGTGACAGACCTGTTTGTTTTCACCTGCTGTGAGGGGGGGGGGTTCGTCCTGCCAGCCCACTCCTGTCACCTCTCTCCCTCATCACTGGCCATGATACCCTGTTAATACACCATGGGCCCCCGAAACGCTGCCTGGGTCACGCGCGCCCCCGCCCGTCTCCTCCGCGCCTTCGATCCGCAAGGGGGGGGGACAGAGGGATGAGCAGCGGGGGCGACGGATAAGTGCGCTGTCATCTTCAATCTGCAGAGTCTGGCGGTAGACCACCTGGTACTATGGGAAAAAAAGGCAAATCAATAATGTCATTCGCAACTTCAGATTCAGCTTTCCCTGCAAATGTTCCTGTTCGGGTTTAAATTCACATGTTTGTGAGGAAGGGCCTCAACAGAATCGATCTCCCTGACAAATTCAACAAAGTGTTGCATGACGCTTGAGATACAAGGCAACTGAACCAAAACCAATACTAGACTAGAATACAGAACCGCAAACACCGTGAAAACTAGATCTTGACTTTTATGGTCAGTAAGGTCTATTTCTGTCCAGATGACTTGCAAGTTGGAATTTAGTTGCTGTTGCTGTTTATTTGTCCCATGATAATGCTAATTTGAAGTTGAATTTTAAAACTAAGATTCAACCACTGTCTGTTGGGAGATTAGATCAGAGCTAAAAGCAGAAGTGTACTTCAGTGGTCTGAAGAGAGCAACTAAAGGTCATGGGTTCACATCCTGGGTGGAAGACTGCCACTGTGCCTTGAGGCAGGGGGCCTTACCTGAACCAGTCAGATAAAATCAGAACTTCAGCACAAGTTTTTGAAAAATAGTCTTGTGATAAACGTGTCTGTCTAATAATAGGAGCAGTGCATCTAATGCACGCATTTTAGGGCTCTTAACACGATTGTCCTTGCTGAGAGACTGTGACTGTGGTGAGAGTTAATAGACACAATTCTTTAGTTCATGTGGCCCTTAATTTTGAATCCCAAAATGAAGGCAGGGGCTGTACTTCAAAGCACCTAATGATGATTGAATGAGAGTGGTTATACAAGAGCATGTTCTAGCCTGCTGCTGTAGCCTCCTATCATTCAGCAAAGGGAGGTAAGATTGTAGGGGTGTGTGTGTTTGCGTGTGTGTGTGCGTGTGTGTGTGTGTGTGTGTGAGTCTGTGTCTGTGTGTGTGTGTGTTTGTGTGTATGTGTGTGTGTGTGTGTGTGTGAGTCTGTGTCTGTCTGTGTCTGTGTGTGTAGGTGGGTGTGTGCATGTGTGTATGTATGTGGGTGGGTGGAGAGGGCACATCAATTTAACTCATCTCCTTTCCAAAGTTTTTTGGGTTCAATTCTTTGTATTGATTTATTTAATAGATTTCCTTACCCCAAGATATAAGTATAAATGGCTAGGGAAGCTGCGAGTTGGAATGTAGGAATGAGAGTCACAGTTGCTGTTGTTTTGAGGCAGGTAACCAATGGCGTTTGCCATCTATACATTGTCTTTTAGAGTTTGTAGCCTTTTTTTGAAAGTTCGTTGAGGACATGGTGATGCAGCCTTTTTTCCCTGAGACTAAGAACTGACACTAAGGTTTGTAATGTCGTGGAGTAGCAACGTATTGTGGTGGAATAAGAGGCATATGTGACTGTCATTTGACAATTGTGAGAGCACAATAACGGGAATCACCTGCATTGTCTCTGAGGGATCACTCCGATACCTTAGAAGAAACGCATTGTTGATGACAGGTGCCCTACGACCTTTGAGAAAAGCAGGAGTCTAGTTGCAGATGAGTATCACCTGAGTCACAGGAACAAAGCGAAGAGCGGTTCGGGTCGAAAATCAAATCTGCGCCCAACCCCTCTCGCACGATGCGTACGGAACGATGTTACAGAAACCAGGTATTTACCCCAAACCTCCTTATCAGATTTCAGGCCTCCCGAGGGCTTCATGACACAAACAGATAGCAATCCATGCATGACCTCAGAAAGATCACCTATCCCACTGCAATCCAGCAACAAGCATCAATCCAGAGAGGGCAGGACCGCCCATGAATTACACACACTATACAGAAAGTGTTTCACTCTATATAGGTGAACGTGGGCAAAATTTCATATCAATTTAACATTTGGAAACCGTTTTACATGTTTTGCTTCAAATGACAATAAAGTGTTCTCGTTTTCACCTTTAATCACCTGTATTTGATGATTTCATAATATATATAGAAAGAAGAAACTGGGCAGTACTTCAATGAATCATTTTCGATTTTTAGGAAATGGTAATGCATTGTCGCACTGATAAGCGGCAGACTAGATAAGATGCTGTTAAGCTGATAGCAAGTTCAGTTTAAGGCAAAGGCATTCACACAGAATCTCTTTTTTTTTTTTTGCTTTGTTTTGTTTTCAAAGGCTTGTCCTCAATACACTCTGAGAGAGAATTTAACCTTGCGTTGCTTTTCAAGCTTCCCAGGGAAATGTATGTAAATCTCAATAATTGGGCACCGTAGTTACCGTCACCTTGTCCGGCACACCTATCTGATAATTTCAGATCTCATCGCCTTGTCTTCGCCCCAAGGGAAGTGCTGTTTGTGTAACTGTAATCATTCTGGTGTGTCTCTGCTCTTACCGATTGTGGGTTGAATGTTTGTTCTCGCATTCTCTGATACATTTGTTCCCCTTTATTTTCTATGTTGGTAAATTCTCTTCTTTCAGCCCAAGTGGAAGTGTGTTGATGTGCATCCACAATTGAGTCACTTACACATTCAAATTTGTCAGGGTCTGTCGCTCCAACCAATTAGCATGGTTCCAACATTCTCGGTCATATTTATAGGCCATCGCTGAAAAGTCCTCTGTCAATCTGAGAGAGCATGGACGACCACACGCCTCCTTCTGAGAGCGTTCTCCCAGCCACTGCTTCTTTTCTCCCGCCAGTCAACAGCTGAGCTATGCAGTCTCTGCCTCATCGAAGAACGCTTCATGCACAACTGATGCAGGCAGACTGCAGACATCCACCTGACCAGAGGAATCTGTCTTGCACAATATAGCAGGTAAAACTTGCCAACTGAAACCCTCCCACCCTGCACAATGCCACAGCTAATTATGCAGAGCCTGATGGCCATTTTTGTACTAAGCCTTTGAAAACAAACCATTGACTGCATTTATTTATGTTTGTTATCACAGTTTGAGAGTCTGAATAAGGATAAGCTTATTGACTTATTATACCAGGGTAACGGAAAGAACAAGTGTAGCAGGTTCTGCCAAGGTCTGCTGCATGCCCTTGATTATCTGGCAGCCTTAGGCCGTGTCTTTTTTGCATGAGTGACTGGCACACACCATTTTAATAACAGTTTATTGTCATAATATTTTCCAACACTCAAAGTCACAAACATCGGCTGTGCTCTCTCAAAGCAACAGGAAATATTGGTCATATCCAAGTTTAGCACTTTATAGTTTATATGATTATAGTGTTTGGGGTTGCTCTATGCTGTGTAAGTATTCATAAATGAAACCATGCAAAATAGAATGGTTTAAATTCAAAACCGGAGGGATAATCATGCAGTTCTATGCTAGGGACATGGTGGCCTGTCACGCTAGGAGCACAAAGCGCTGAAGACAATGGGAAGAGTCCAGCTGCTACCCTCACAGCTGACTGTGCAACTGTGCACTCTCATAGACTCTCATTTCTACAACAGCTTCTGTGGATCAAGATTCACTACAAAATGTAAATGTGTGTTTGTGGTACCACACCAGACCCTGAGAAATATAGTTTTTTTCCTTTGAAAGAAAAGAAAATTATAATTTTTATTTTAACTGTGGGTGGGTGAATTCAGTGTCAATAATGGCCTACATACAAGCACAGAAAATGACACGTCAGAGTACAGTAACAGTTTCACACCAAATCCCTTTAACATTAATGCAGAATCAAGGTATTTTTGCGCTGGCATAACTTTCCTGTGACTGAAAGGCAGCCCCCCAGAGTGCATTATTCCTCTACAAAATCTGTCGTGTTGTACTCAAAGCAGGACACCTGAGCTGCAGATAAGATTTCTATTTCCTTGAAGAGCATATCATCTTTATTTTCATTTTTCTGTGAAGAGATAGGCTCGCATTCGATTTGCTCCCGCAGGGTTGATGTCCGAACCATTCGGAAAGGCGCGAGTGTCGTTTTGTTCCGGGTTCCGGAGTCCTCCGGCAGTAGTCGTGCGTGCGCCCTGCATTCCTCATCAGGGCCTGAGCAATGGGAGAGCCAGTACCGGCGGTGTGCTGCAGCAGGCCTGACAAATGATGTCACATTGTCTCCTCCTTTTGTGCTTCTTCCTCACACTGTGCGTACTAATGGACAGATGGCACTCTATTGTTTACTGAGCCAAGGTGCAATGCCTTATCTGCCATTACAGCGGAAACTCGGGGGGGGGGGGGAGGGGGGGGGGGGCGGTGGGGGGGAAGGGGGGTGGGCGGTGGGGGGGTTGGCGTTTCTGCTTGACCCAGCTCAAATCTACCACCAACGAGAGCGAGGTCTCGCCGTTAATAAAGACGAACGGTGCCAAAAAATAAAAAAAATATAAGAACCCGTGAATATGATTTCTCCCTCTTCCTTAACTTTAAACCGCGGCGTTGCAGCTAATTGCGAAAAAGATTGCTTCCTCTCCCTATTATCGAGTGTGCCTCGGCGCCGCGTGCCTCCGGGCCAAAGGTGATTTCTTGACTGTGGGTGCAATCAGCTCTGACCAATCAGTAATGAGGGTTAATCAGCTGATCGATTGGACGCTGAGCGTCGCGGCCCCGGCTCCTCTCTGACTGGCTCTAGCCCGGCCCCGGGGCGAAGGGTTGGGAACTTTTAATTATCAGCAGCTACTCCAGTGACTGAATGGTCAATGGCTTTACTGCCGCGGCATCGCCGCTTGAATAATAATAGAAAACAATGTGAGCGTGCGGGAGAGCAAAGCGAGGTGCCTGAAAGACACGGGGATACGTGTATCATTAGATAAGGAGCAAGTTAATTACTTTACAGGGAGAGAATGCCAAGCTCCCCGGGAAGAATGGCCGTCAGGCTCTAACAGCGGACGCTCTTTACGGTTTGTTCTGGTAAATGGACTGCTCGGGTTGCTTAGCTGTTTCAGCAGCGTGGAGGCCATATGGACGAAGCTCAAGAACACACTGGGCTAACGGCGGCTAAAAGGTTTTATTTTTTCGGGGAGGGAAGGGGAGGGGAGGGGAGAGCCAAGATCCTTCTTTTCTTTTTTAGCCGCCGCAGGTTAGACAGGGCGGAATGAGAAGCCGAGTGCTGACGGCTGAGAACGGGCTGATCCTTCAGTATATCAGTCCCCAAAATGCACATCACCGATCAAATGATCAGTGTTCCAAGCTTACTCAGGTTATACCCTGTATATATCTGTATTTGTGATATTTTCTTTATAGTTATTGATCAAGGTATGTACATCTGAAATAATGCAAGCATAAGTAGCTCATTCAAACCAGACATAGATTTTATTCAAAAAATGCATTTTAGTAATGACTCTGTATATAACCTTAATATGTCATGTATATAAAAGTCCACTTCGTTTTATTTATTATGATTTGTGTCGCTCTCCTGTTAGTGTATCTGCACAGATTCACATCCACTGAAATACCCCATCATTGACTGAATCATCACATTAAATAATTCTGTACATTTTTTTTAGTCATGTGGGATGTGTTTTGATTTCCTTTAGTTTTCGGCGATATTCTCCAAGAAGATATTCACCTTAATTCCAGATAATGGTGTAAGTCGTATGATCAGTCTCCAGCCTGGGCCTATTGTCTCCTTGTTAGTGTTATATGAAATGCGAGGTCAAGGAATAAGAGAAAACAGTGGATAGAATCACAATCAATATATTTATAAAAAAGAGACTGGAAAGGGAGATCCGTGATGTTATTCAGAGCGACACCAACGGGGACCCAAAACTCTTCCCTGTGATCTCACACACATGCAGGCTTGTGTGCGCGCCATTGTGCGGGCCCGCATTTACTATTTATATTACCATGCACTGGCTTTGTGCAGTCGATTCATAATTGTCCAGTTTTTCTAATTAATCACAAAAGATTTTTGTTTTGCCTGCAGCCAATTCGGGGGTGAATCACAATGGCAAGCCAGAGCTCATACATCAAACACAGGCCTCCCTCTCTGCCTCAGCCTTCTGCTGGGGAGAGCGGCGCCCCCACCCCCCCCCCCCGTCCTCGCCCCCCCCCCCCCACCGCGCCTGTGTGCCGGCTGCGCAGGCGCGAGCCCTGGGGCAGCGGAGAAGCGCCGAGATCTGTCCTTTGCCGCGCGACTTGTTATTTTTATCTGAAGCCACTTTCCAGGCCCAGACCAGCTCCTAAGGTTTCTTTTTTTTTATATATGCATTTCTTCTTCTTTGGTTCTTTTGGCTCGGTTCCTGCTCAACTCTCCACACACCGAATTAAATTTGTTATTCCCCTGTAAGTAGCACAGCGAGAGGTAGGCCCGAGAAGGGTTCAAAAGAGGTAGATATTTTGCTGTTTGTTTTCATTTATCTCTCAGTTCTTTGTTGTAGCAAGGAACTCTATGAGAACTTTGCTTTTTAAAAAATATATATATATATATTTATATCTCCAGTTGAAGAATGAGGTGTCAATAATGAAGGCCCAAGAAATAGTCAGTCAAATGCACGCAGGAGGACAGACAGTTCTCACAGGCACTGGAAAAGAGTTATCTACAACATAGTGCATTCACTTTCCTAACAGTGTAGTCAATAATGCGCAGAAATATGCAATATCTGACAAATATATGCAAAATGTGTAACTTGCTGTATTCATTTTGAAGCAACAATACATTCTAAAGCACTGTAACATGTTTTTTCCCGATTCCACAACAGTGTCTGTTTGTGCAAAAGCGTGAATGGCGGTGGACAAACAACAAATTGATCAATGGAATTGGTAAAGTCTGGCCGTTTGACTCTAATACATTGCATAGTTCTCTGCTTATCTCTGGCCAATTTTATTTTTAATGAGGACACACGGAGACCTCGCTTCCTGAGGAAACGTGGTTCCCGTGCGGAAGATCGATGTGGAGGTCAGGTGGTGTCAGGAGAGGTAGCGCTGAAACAAAAGGAAGATTGTTTACCCGCTTCTCCCTCTGAATGTGGGGCAGTGGGCAATGCTCTTTGCCGGATGTGCAATCCCATTATGGACAGAGGCGGCTTTTAAAATGACCAGGATTAAACCTGCAGTCGCAGGGTCTCAGTCCTGCCTGTGAATGTGTCTGCTCTCTTAAAGCAGGGCAGCGTCAATGGAACATTAGGAAGGGCTGCTGTCTCTGCAGGCCTCAGGTAATTGTCCAAATTAATAAACAGCCGTTATTATTATTGTGCGGCCAGTCTCCTAACAAATATTATGTGTCTGTGGAGGCCACTGCTGAGATTCATCATTCTTGAGATGCAATTAGAAGAGCATTCAGAATGTTTTCTCTCTAAAACCTAAGTGCATTTTGACATCATTTTTGTGACATCCTTTTTTCCCCCTCTCCTATTTGGCACAGAGGTTGTCACTATTTATATATTTGGGCTCTGAATTCATTTATTAGCATTGGCTGGGACAACCACAGACCAGCACTGTGCCAGACTCAGTTAGTGAAGAAGTTGCATCCGTGACCACAATGGCAGCTCTGTCTTTACCGTAAGACTGCCTCCCCCATGTCCAGTGTTTGCATTGTGTTTAATGAAGTTAGCGACGAGGGCAGAAAGCTCTCTCCAGCTGAGTGGTGTCTGCAGGAGCAGTAAAGAGCTGCTCTGGTGGGTCTGACAGTGTCCAGCTCATTGAATTAGGCGCCATAGCTTCCTCTTTGTCCTTTAAATGTACCGCGACAAAGGAGGGCAGTGACACTGGTGACAGATAGGCTAGGTTAGGGCAGAGGGAGGCTATGCTTTTATGACATCAGTCACGGTGTGCAAAATGAGCGTGAAAAAGTTCAAGCTGGCTGGGGCCTGACACTGACACCACATAATGGGAAAGATACTGTCATGTTACTGTGCTTTGTTTAGTACGCCATTGTTCATATGTATATATATATATATATATATATATATATATATATATATATTCAATATATATCTAATGAATATATATATATATATATATTATAAATGTTTGTTTTCTTATATATATATATTAATTAAATCTGTATTTGGATCTCAATGCTGTTTAGAAATTTAGAATCAGGTTCCCTCTTTCCATTTGTAATCAGTCTTTCGGATAAGGCAATGGGTACTGCTTCAGTCAAAAGGACAAAGATCAGACAGATCTTTGTTTTCCCAGGATTCCTTAGTGTGTAGAAGAAGCTGTTTTAGGCTAATCCAGAAGGATTGTGCTCTTTGTGATGTCATACATTCTGCTTCTGCCCGCAGGAACGCATGAAACGCTGACAGAAACATGTGGCCTTTTTTTAGAATTTTTCAGGCTCTGCACCCCCCAAAGGGGGTCGCACGGCAGCTGTATCTCCGCGGCTCAGGTAGGCGACACTGACAGTGCTGACAGGCCGGCTCCTTCCACGGGGCCGAGCCGGGCCCCCGCTCGGGCGTCCGCCAGGACCCGACCAAGATTTGCAGCTCCGCTGAAGGGGATCTCGTCAGCTGTCGGGGGAGGCCCAGAGCTCCTGGCGTCGGAGCGGGGAGGAAGGACAGGTCCAGAGGCCCGGCCCTCGTGCCGCCACTCAGGGCTGTCAGCGGACGAACCGCAGGGCCGCTCCCGGCTTTGTCGTCGCCCCTTGTCTGGATCTCTCCCCCGGCCTGACGAGGAGAGCGACCGGGGGAGCCAGTGAAAGGGGCAGAGCGGCGCGGCGCACGGACATCTGGTCACTAATTGTAATGAGGTCATGATCTGACAAGTGCATGATAAATGGCTGCTTGATCCTGCTTCCTCTGGTCAAGTGATATGTCTGTGGGTGGTTCGAGTTTACCCCGCGTCCTTGTGGAATTCGAGCGATAGCTGAATTTCTGTAGGTGTTCGCAATGCCACCTTGTTGGATCTGTCTTAAGATTGGCCGGCAAGGTGTGTGGAGTTTCTAAGTCAAAGGGGCAATGTAGTGAAGTGTTCCACTTTTAACAAACCTGACCAGATATTGGTGAAGATGACACTAAAGTCTCCCATAACCGCAGGCCAACTCAATGCATCTTCTCTGTCAAGGTGTGCCAGGTAGACCACGGGCCTGAACTGATGAAATTATAACCTACCTTGACAAGAATGGATGAAAGTACGGAGTCTACAATAAATATCCTCTGCCAAAGAAACCTCTTCTTAACTGTTGTGTGTGTGTGCAGGAGGCAATTTGATGAGAATTCTATGCACGAAGGTGAAAAGCAGGTGTTTGAGGTTTTCAATGATGAACGTGCACTTGGAAATGCTCCACAGACGATATTGTGAGTTTAAATTTTCTGGGGAAAAAGGCTGGGAAAAACTTTTTGACCAGTTTAGAACTTCTCAAATTTCAAGAACCTGGATGAAGGGGCATGTTGTAAATTCTTCCCTTTGCAATCAAATCAGGATTTCAGTCAATCCAGTTTCCTATCTGTTTGAAAATACAATCTCATGTATATATCTATATGTCAGAGAGAATGTCCCCATGCAACAAAATTGTTTTTGAAGAGGTCTGTGTGTTTTAATCAAACATTTTGGAACTCGAAAAAGCATGCAAAAACTGCATAAGAAGGTATTATTGCATTGGTTTGTGTGGTCTATATGTATAGAGTTAGACACATTCCTTCTTCTCAAACCCAGACAAGATTATCCAACATGTGATAGTCTATATGTTTGTCTTTATAATGAGCTTCAATGGCTTGCTTTCTGTACTGACTCTGAGCACAAGCCACAATGTACAGTCTGTTACATGTGGTACAGTTAAGAGGGTCACTGCAAGCCGCCTGAGACCACCTTTCTTTTCCAGGGGAACAAACAATGCATTGTGGGTCGTCCAGGGGGGGAGTCTGCCCTCCATTAAAGATCCTGATGTCCAGCTGCTTTAGCACGTCCTCCAGACTATAGCCCATTGTTTTACAGATGCCCGCTTTGGTCACATCACAGCCAGATGTGCCCTCAGACATGATCTATTGCCGGCCGGTGTCTGGCCACCCCCTGTTCAAGGGCCCCGTCAAGCAGGGTTTGTCTCCATGGGTGTGTCACTCATGGACTGACTGATAGCCTGTCACTTCTTCCACCCCATTTCCCAAAAAGGAGCCACTCTGTCCCATTTCTTGCAACTAGTTCACGTCTATGTTATTGCTTCACTGAAGCCATTTTTTTAAAGGCACCTGGAGACCTTCTCCGACATCAATAATTGATCTTACTATCATCATTTAACACATGCGCCTAATTGAGCCTAAAATCAATGTTAAGCTGTCTGACAAAAAAAGAAAAAGGCTTGACGATGAAACCCAGGGAAAAAGTTTAGATGGACAAGTAAATGCCAAAGAAATGACAAGGAAGTATGATAAACAGTTTAGGATGCAAAACCAAGTTCTCTCCCCTGGTTTTTATTTTCTTGAACTGGGACATTGGTTTTGTGTTCTGTGATTCAACTAACCAGCTGTGCCGAACGGTTAAAGTACAATATTCCAATGTTTTCCATAAGTTCAGCTGTGCTCCAGGGCATGACTTATTCTTCTACGGGAGAGTTTTACCTCCCCTTGTTCACCCTTTCAAATTATATCTCAAGAACTGTTCTCTGTCATTTGAAATGCTCGCGCAATTACATGATATTTTGGGTCATAATGCTGGAATATCTCAGTTCATCTAACATATAATGAGTTGCATAGGAGATATGCTCAGTTAGCCAACATGGCCATAAAGGCTATGTTAATGCTTTATGTACTTCACGGCAGCATTGTTAATGGCGAATGACATTTACTGTGTGCAGGAGAGGAGGCTGTACAATGCACTGAATGGTTTATCTATCATGTCAAGCGTTCAATAAAAAGCCTTCAGTAATATCAAAGGGGACTCACCACAAAGGATTTACCCCAGGGCGAGATTTAGCCCTCTTTTGTTTTCTCCCGACGAAATGAATAGTTTATATTTTCAAATCCTCGCAAAATTAATCAAATGTTACTTTAGTCCGGCCTGCACCAACAGAGAGAGCGGAGAGAAGCGGAGAAGAAGCATTCAGCGCAAGGCCTCGCCCTGTGCAGTCGGTGCGGCCATTTCCTGTTTTTCTTAGCACTGCGCACCGATTGTGAGGTCGTCGCCCAATTGCTTGACGCACTTTTTTTTACCACCTCGCTGCTCGTTCCTTGGTGACCATGATTACACGAGCTGTTAAAATGATAAAAGTACGAACGTGAGAATGTTTGGATTCATTAAAGCACCTCCAGGATTTGTTTGTCGCATGAATAGCAAAAATAAAATACAGATGTTACAAATGAGGAGGAAAAGGGAAAGACTTACCATGTCATTTGAATGAAGTGTAAGTTTTCGGATTATTACGAGCAGAGACACTGTCCAGGAGCAGATGTCACATGAGCACATCAATAAATGCTTACAAGTATTCCATGGAGTTTTCATGGAGGGAAATGGCATGACTTTAAGCACAGCAGCCTGGGGCCATTCATGGGCTCTTTGTCTTGTCACACTAAATCTTCAAATGTATTCACTGATTCAAAAAAAAATGTGCAGACAGCAGAGCAAAAAAACAAACCACAGATATTCACATTTTATAGAATGAATACCCTTTATTTTATGCATTTCTCACAAAGGCTCGGCTGGGCTGCATAGGCTGCCAGCAAGTAAATTGTGAAAAAGCCACAAACGCCTTTTCTTTTTAACTGACAGATTTCGGTTACAATGAATGCAAAATACATGTTCGGACTCAAAGGCTGATTGCTACAAATATCCTTCGATTTGTCAGGAAATCTAAGAGGTGGGACTATTACCTCATCAAAATGGAAGAAAAACAATCATGTGGCTCACCAGTACCTATAGCGCTGTAGTTTAAAATTGTAACGACACTGTGTTTTTAAGTGGTTCGGGGGTTTGACCTTCCATCATCGACTGCTGTATTTTTTGTTTGTTCATTTGTTTTCTGTGACAAGTTGGAAAGGTATTCTTTCTGTCTCCAAAAGTATTTGTACAGTCATTTGTATTTGTCACTGCTGTGTGTCTATGATGAGCTGTAGGGGGATTTAAGCGTTTCATTGAAGGGTGCCTATGTCACATACCACTTCCTTGTGAATCAGTAGCATCCTTTTTCACTTGTACGACAGGGATAAACCACTTCAGTCTACCCATAACTGTACTGGTAGGCACTAAAGCAGTTTGCGTTTCCTTTGGGGTCCAGAATACCAATGCATGACTGCTAGTGAATTTCAGATCACTTATGTTATGTGAGGGACCTCAAATATAAACATTAAAAACCGGTCACAAAATTTTGATATCCTTTCTCAAAATGAAACAACTACCTGCCCCCCCCCCCCCCCCCCCCCCCATGAAGATTTTCATAGAGAGGTACAATGGGATTATGATTTTTTGGTTTGTTAGTTTGTTTGTTTCTTGTTAAGCTAACAGGTCATCTGTGTAAACCTTTGTGTAAAGGTATTGAACTGGTGATCTTTATCTGTTAATAACTAATTCAGTCTCTGAATTTATTGCATTAGCTCAGCATATGGTCTTCTATTATGCATTTTAAAAATTAATATCCCACATGTTCATAAACACTGTAAACATATTTCAAATATGTATGATGTTTGAAACATTTGCCAGATGCTTCTTATCCAGAGATGCTTTCCCAAAGCTTGTCCATATGGAAGTAAATAATTCCATATTGATATATTTACTTTTTCTCAAATTGTGTAGACCTATGTTTTTTCATACTTGTTTGTCTCTATTTATTCTACATAATGTCATTTTAAAACATGTGTTCCTTTTGACAATGTGACCTTTTCAGTACACGATTTCACATATACTTTTGATATCTGTGCCCCATGTAAAACTTAATGTCCATCAAACAGTTTTGTAATGTTTGCATTGGCACGCAAAAGCGGAGTGTAATTATTGTTTATTTTTTACATTTAAGGTTGATCTGGAACAACAAAAGAATTACAAGAAAAACCCTTTGAGTGGTGTTGGGGGGAATTGAAGATCACAGAGATTGCCCCACATGTGCGGCATGGCGGTGGGCAAGGTGAGCCGCTGCGTTTCCATGACATCATTCATCAGACATTAACCCCGTTAAAGGGCATGGAAAGAGTTGCCGCGCCAGAGCGGTTGGAGCGAAGCCTTCCGTGGGGGCCTCGCGGAACCCTGCGCGCTTTCTGGGTGACCAGCTCATCGCGTCCTTTTCCAGCGAGCGAGCAGCAGGGCGCTCTGAACAGCTGGGTGGTTTCCAGTGGACAGGGCAATGTGTACTGTGCCCTAGCACGGCTGGCCAACCTCCCTGCGCCGTGCTCAGCGGTGAGCCAAGGCCGATGCCGACCCCCTGCCGGCACAGCTGAGCAGAACCAGCGGGCGCACTGGAACTGGGTCTGCAGACTGGGTGCACCGCCCCCAATCTGAGGAAGCACTGCCGCCCCTGTTTAACAGATCCACATTCATTCAAGAAATGATTGATTCACATTTATTTATAAGCACCGGAGAAGCCATTACCTGTCATTTGTATTTGTGCTATTATACTGCGAGCCATAAAAAACAATAAAGTCCATTTCAGGGGAAGGTCTCCTTTAAGATTCATTTGAACTCAAAGGATTCAACCACTCCGAAGTCAGCCACCACAACCACTCTGAAGACAGCCACTACAACCAAACAGATAAATAATTGATAATAAAAGCAGTGTTCTTCCAAGCAACTCGAGCCAGATTTCGCACAGTAAGTTACAGATGGGTATAAAAACAATGCAGGTGCAAAATGAATATGACGAACTAATCTGAGACGTTCGTTTTCACCTTCGGGGGAAGAGAGGGGGATAAAAACAAAGGAGAGAGACTGTCATGGTTTACTGTCTCAAAAAATTACAGCTCACTATTGGTTGACGTATTTGTTGGGGGCGGGGGTTTTACAAAACTCACAGCACACATACCTTTCCCTATCTTTTTTATCTCATTTCTCCATTTTCCTTTGCCTTTCCCCTGAAATTGATTTCTGCTTGTTTGGTTTGGCAGTAATAAGATCAGCAGAAGGATTACATTTCAATGGCATAACACCCTCATCCTCAGGCAAATGATTTGTCCAAACTTAATAATAAAATACTTAGGATGTATTGTCAGATGTAAACAGTAGTTCTAATAAAATGGTGCCTGAGGTAAGAGTTCTTTAACTTGTAAAACCCTATTTGTGTTGGCCTGTACATTCTGGTTTCCAAACCATTATGATAAAATATATCCTATTTAGCCTGACAAAAAGTCACAATAAAAGCCGTGCACTAAAAGGGTAGGCTCCACGCGAGACGTGTTTACTCCCTGGAGAGACAAACACACATACAGCAGTCGCACACAAACGCAGGCAAACGTGCTGCTAGCATTGCATCACAGACTCCTTTGCATCCCATTTTGTCAAAGCATTGAATGTGATAGAACTAAGCTAACGCTTTGTTAATAGTATGAGACTACAGCGTACATTGTCGGAGCCCTCTTTTGTTACTCCAGAGGAGGGAATACCCACTTTAAGGTCAGCACATCTCTACCATGTTGATCGGGTAGATCGTCAAAACGAAATAGTGAATCTGGCAGGAAAGTTGTCATTGGGATGACATTAACTCTGGACACAAGGTGCCTTTGGTCATGGGCAGAGTGGTGAACATCCCATTCTGGAGAATTCGGCAGAGCGGGTCAGCATGAGTTGATTTGTTAAAACACCTGTTTGCAATGGCTAAAAGCAATAGCCTTTTAATGGCCTGTCATAAATCGCTCAGCCCATTGTCCTGTCATCAAGTTGCCGGTCTGCATATTTGTGTAAGGCTTACAGTCAAAGTTTGGCTTAAGTAATGATGTCTGTGCAACTGTTGTGGAGGACATTTTCTAGATTGTTCACAATATACCTGGGCTTGAGTGCCAAAACATGTTTGAAAACTGACACTAATTTTTTAAAATTTTTTATTTATTTATTTATTTTTATTTTTTTTGGGGGGGGGGGTTGTTTTTAATAATTTTGAAGTATTACATTGCATTTCAAATTGATCAACCTTGTCTCTAGTATTGCCAACTTGTAATGAAAATTAAAGGATTAAATATTTTCCTTTTGAATCACAGATTTTGGTGATCAGCTGAGATACTGTCATTTGTACTATAACAAATGTGTACTATTTGTAATAATGCTGTATTACAAGCCCAGAGCATTTTTAAGGTGTCATTTTATGATGGTTTTTTTTTGCATTAAGACTGAATCACCTAGGAAACCCAGAATTGTTATTTTTTATCTAAATTTAACTTCTGCTGCGTCTCTTGTGAGCCATTAAAGAACACCGTTAAAGAAAAGAGGGCTAGTTATCGATCACTCTTTTGAAAACAAACAGAATCTGTTTTGGCCAGGATGCCATGGAGAGTGCATTAGGTTTAGGGGGATGGGGGGGTTGGGGGATGGGGGATAGGGGGTGTCACAGAGCTGAACCTGGTGCAGGATCTATCTGTGTTTTATAAATAAACCAGGCAGCTACCATCTTCCGTCCTGATTGGCCACAGGTTCGCTTAACAATGGGGAGAAAGAGCATTCCCAAACCAGCAAGTTAAAGAGGGGAGCCAGGCAGGTGGGATCCAACCTCTTTAAGAGGCCTTGCCTCTGAAACCAGGGGCCGGGTTGCAGGTAACGTGCTCCGCCAAGAGCCACGAGGGGCGGGGGAAGCACCTGGGATCAGATCGACTGGATACTGGACGCTGACTCCCGCTCCTCCAAAAAGAAAAAAAAAAAACCCACAGCCCATTATGAGCAACATCAAGGGTTAAGACAACAAGGGCCACACCAGCTTTTCCGCATTCTCCATCCAGCTAATGTGGAGAGGCTGTAATAAAAAGCCACCATGTGCCAATTGAGCGCCTACAATTAACAGATTAGGGTGATAAAGAGGTTGCATGGCTGGGAGGAAAGCAATCGCAGGGCCGCCCCAATGCCCCGGGGCGGGATGGGCAGGAGTGGGCTGCGCCGTTGATGAGGGGGCCAGATAATCTCCCCTCTCCCCCTCGCCCCTCTCTCCCGCACCCCGTGCCCTGGAGCACCTCAGCAAATACCTGCTCAATATTCCGGGAGAGAGGGAGGGGGGTCTGCGGAGCGTCTGCAGAACGGAGATACAAAAGCCTCAGAAACAAAAAGCGGAACATCTGCTAAAGCGATTGCGAGTAAATATGTTTGACAATTATTGTTTACAGTGACAGTGGTAACAGTTCACCAAATCAAACCACATTTATATTTGCTATGAAGCAGATGGGCCTACAGCTATCCATTAAAAACCCGTCAAAAAAGCTTAATTCCGGAGTTACTTTTATGTCTTTGCCCCGCAATTTGTATGAATCGCTCTTTGGGATAATGGCGGTTATTAATTTGCGAGGACATCAGTTGCGCACCTTCCATTATTCCTTCTTGTCTCAATTTGTCTGTCCTACAAGTTTGTTGAAATAGAAAAAAATTAAGCTTATTTTCAAATGTGAAGGATTCTCAGATTTCATCATAAATTTATAGATATTTATATTTAGATAAATACATGTTTTACTAATTATATTTACTAATAAAGATGTCATGGCTGGACAAATGTATTTTAGGAAGCTGACAAAAAGGAGGAGTTTAATCCTTTAAAGTTTAAAAAGTGAAATCTGTTATTCTTATGTCCTAACACTGATGATTAAGGATACAAAGCAATCTTTTTTCTTCGTATTCTAAGTGAGGTTTTCATTGGTGCGTTTCACATCCAATATTGTACGTGAAGAATGTTGACAATTTTCTCCATTAACACCTTGAAGTACTTTGTCACACCTTCAGTGATCTGAGAAAAAAAATGGTCAGACTGCGACCTACAAGTAAAATGCAATTTTTGAATACCACGTACGACAGCTCCGCTTAATCAAATATCAGCAGGCTTGAGACAACAGGAGAGACAGGGGGTCTTTTGAGTCCCAGTATTTACTGCTGAGAGGGTGCAAATGAAGACTAACACGTTATCTACCATTATTCTCTCACCACTGCTGTAAAGCACTGTACATCTAATACATCCAATCAAATGTGTTAAGTAATAATTAACCCCAAGCCCCCGCTGTTCTAATTGTGGCTTATTAGAGACCATATGATTCTATGATAAACAGGGAGCATAGTGGAGCAGTTTGATTTGTAAGCACAGAACAGGAGCAATACAAACAGAAGTAACCAACTCTTAATTATCAATGAGGTTTTTGCAACACATTCAGTACCCTAGGGCTGTGTTGCCTCGCAATTGTAATAGGCGCTTTAATGGAACTTGTGTTAAACACAGTGATTGTGTTCATCCCCACCAGTTTGGGCTCAAATTCACATTTAGGTAATTATACAACTGTGCTCATTTTCCTGGTTCTCTGTTTAAGGCCACAACGGGGTATGAACAGACACTGTACTGTGGGATGATATGGTGAGTGAATTTAAACTAGTGCATTAAAAATTGTAAAACTTTTCCTGAAAGTAAATTAATGATTTTTGCGCAAAATCTCAATAATCACTCTGAAAATTTGAAAGGTAACAGCTCTCTATTTTTTAGCTTTTGAATGAGAATTGTATTAATTAATCATGGAGTGGATGAGAAAGGGAATAGAGTGAATAAGCAGGCATAATGCCAAGTTTGTAGAATAGCTCAGCAGTGTATGAAAGCAACAGGGTCTAATGCCACTTGATCATAAAGTGCTGGCTGAGTTTCTTTCGAGTCACATGATAACTACTAAAGATCCTTTGCGATTGGGCACATTCAATGTTCAGCCTGGTGGCATCAGAGCTAATTACGCACTAATCATACCTGTGCCATTGTGCTTATTCAATCAAGCTATATATCTATATATATTCTCTGTCATGCAAATACATACACACATGCACACATATACAGAGAACCTTGTAAATGTGGTTCTGTGTGAGTATGCAGGTGCAATATATTTTAAATTGTGTGTGTGTGTGTGTGTGTACACAGTCACATGTATTCAATGTGCAATATAATGCTCATTCCCACACATCTTACTGTAAACAGAAAAGCACTTCATAAGACTAATCTGTATATGAAGAGCATTTCTGTGTAATTAAAAAGGCATGGAAATGTGGGTATATCGACAAGCTGTGTAGAGCTGTGCATGGCATAACACAGAGGTGTAGGCTGGAATTAAATCTAAACCCTGACCCACTTACTGGTTTCTAAAAGCAGTCCTCCATCAATAGTGACCACGTAGTTTCGCTCTGCCATGAGCCAGGCAGTGAATCATATGTTCATCCTGCACAAGACTGCACAGTTGTTCTCTGGTATGTCCAGCAAATGGTTATAGAGCCTAACCTTTGACACTGGCATTTTCCTGCAGAACTTGTGATTTTCGAATTCAAGATGGTTTTTAAATGAATGTTTTAAAATCAGAGCATGAATAAGCCGTCTATTTTCACGGAAAAATCTCTGATATGAACCAGTATACTCTGAGACAAGTGAGCATGTCATCTGATTGTATTTCAGAGCAAAGGAAAAAACCAGCGGAGCCATACTCAACAGGCTAAAAACAAATTTGCATAGAGCCTTATTGTAGTGTGACCATGCATGCTGCTTCTGAGTGCTTGGAAATATACTGCATTGACACTTGCTATTGAAAAGTGTTGAGTTGTTAAAGTGGTTTGTAATCCATGGAACTGTCACATTCTAAACAATACAGTGAAGCTTATTAAATGCTCTTTAGTTATCATGAATACATATTTAGCATGCATTAATAACAATTTATCAATGGTTTAAAAGTGCACACGATTTAAATATAAAGAGTTCATAGGTTACAGTAATGGTTAAAGTTAGTCTATTAAACTATTAATGCTTTGATATGTTAAAATCATTTTACACTCTTCAGTCTCAGGAAAAAAAATGAAGTTTTAAGGTACAAACCCTTGTCACTGGGGTGCTGCCCTATAGGTATAAAAAAAGGTACACCTAGCCAGCAATACAAAATTAATTTGTACCTTTTTTGTTTGTAAAAGGTATTTATTAGTACTCAAATAGAACATTATTGTACTTTCAGGGAATTGTACATTTGGGAAATGTGTTCCCTAAAAAATTAAAATGTACCTCCACTGCACCTTTATTTCTGAGAGTGTTTTGACACCACAACCAAAGCTTATTAAGCAATTTTTCAGATGATCAATAGAAACACATGGTTAGTAATATATTGAAGTTACTTGGCTTTAGTCTTGACATGCAGACATAAAAAGAACACTGATATATCTCTCAGTAAAGACTCCAGGACCAGGCAGAGCCAGTACAGTGGATCCATCGTCTACACTGAAGAACAGTTACCAAAAAACCCTGTCCTGAAGGCCACCAATTTAGCAGGCCTCGTAGGTCCCTTCAGAGTTTCACCTCAGAGAAATCCTACTCAATTCGGTGGATCGATAATTAGACTCTAGTTTCAGAATGGGGAGAATGAAGAGGAATGACACATGGAGAAACCTTCAAGTCAAGTAGACTAGCTCCAAATAGTGTGCTCTGTGTGTGTGTGTGTGTGTGTGTGTGTTTGTGACTGTTCTCTTATTCTGAGAAAAAAAATATTAATTTTACCCAAACTTTTTCATAGATAGCTGGCATAAGTTATGTGGAGGATCTGAATGAGGCAAAAGGGGAATGTAAGTTTTGTCACTCTTCCATCCTTTCTGACACTACAGTCTGATTTTAGTTATTCTGAATAAATTGTGGTTTGGTTTGGTTGCATTGTTGTGATTATTTACTTCATTACGATTCTGTGTCTTATTGCTACTTCTATTTCTGTAATTTCTGGAAATTGTAATATATTTCCATATTCAATGTAAGCTTGCTTTGATCATTTCATAGCAAGTTGATTGTTGCTTTAATAAACTAGGCTATTTTTCTGGTGATGAAACATAATACACAAACAACAGAAACTAGGATGCTTAGTTGTTTAAGTATCAGTTTTAAAGTTTTCTCTATAGTTTTAAAGCTATCCAAATTCATATCTGTTTGAATATATATATACTTATATATGGACACAAATTTGGTCCGTAATCCACTTTTCTCCGTTGAAATTGGACGGGGCAGTACAATGGAAAAACGTCTTATAGAGGCCAAAGAAGAAAATCACTGGCGCATTGACAAGCACAGTGCACATTTCGTAAAATAATATTTTTATTATTTCGCTGTTCATTTAAGAAAATGTAACTTACGCAGAATGGCCTGTTGTTAGCATGTGTTTTTAGACTTTTTGTTATGTTTTTTAATTTGTGCTCTGAATATTGTCTCCTAATTTCCATTTGTACAAATCGTAACAAATCCAGAACAGCATATGTAAATGAATGCCCTGATAATCATACATTTTGCATTTGAAGTTTGTTGCATAGTTATTATTTATTATGGATGAAATTGTGTGGGTATGAGAGCCATGTTTTCTAAAAGACTTACTTGAAATGATGTGTGTGCGTGTGTTATAGGCCTACACACTCTTTATTTCTGGACACCAAATGCTTGACACCAGAAATCTAACCAGTCACAATTACTGGGTCTTGGTTCATTTTGACAACCAGTCGGATCCTCCAAATGTAGCCTATTCCTTTATATAGATGGATAAAGAACTAAATATCCAGCAAAAATGTGATAAGAACCCTAAGCCAAAAGTTAGCTGTATGTATTATAATAAAACGTTTAAAAAAACAACCAAGCTGCCGAGGCCAAGTCTGTGAGTTGATTACGTTTGAAGTGAAAGCTGCTCTCTCTCTCCTCGCGCACAGAGTAAGTCCTTTATCACTGGGCGGCACTGGCGTTGCCTCCAGCTATTGCTTGCCTCGAGCAAGGAGCAAGGACAGCAAACGGGATCCTATCATCAAACTTCATAATAACGCTGGGTTCGCCACAGCTGCGGTGTGACCCTTTGTGATGGAACAGATATCAGCTAGATGAAATAGTGTTCTTCTTTGGTGTGAAATTATCACGTCTATTAATTCAGTCAGACACCAGCGTCTCTCTCTCTCTCTCTCTCTCTCTCTCTCTCTCTCTCTCGCTCTCTCTCTCTCTCTCTCTCTCTCTCTCTCTCTCTCTCTCTCTCTCTCTCTCTCTCTCTCTCTCCCTTCTACCCGTGGAAATATGCGATTTACTAGCAAATGGTCCATTTTACTGGAGTAATTTTTCATCGTTGATTCACAGAAAATAAGGCTTGGGGAGATGAGCTTTAAAACAGAGCAGCTTCCCGGCACCGAGCAAGGGACTATAAACTGTAACAAAACATATGATGTGCTCCGTCATTATCTTTTTGAATTTGGTGGAATTGTTTCAATGTATATATCCATCAGACACAAAGAGACAATAGCGAACACTGATCAAATAACCGGCTTCTCTGATGGACTCATATATCTCAATAGATGCGTTTCTTGTTGCTTCTGCTGTTCTTAAATTTGGTCAACTAATAAAGAATAATGATAATAAAACAGCCTATATAGTCCCTTGATGAGAAAAATCTTTCAGAAATTTGTTTTCATTCACAGTGTGCGCGTGCAAGGATCTATTTTCTTTCAAGCTTCATTTTTTATTTCCTTCTTCGTAGTTTGTATAAAGCAGCTTATCAGTTGAAAAATGTGTAACTGTTCTTGCCAATCAAAGAAGAATATAAAACCAAAATAGATTAAGTTATATTATGGTATCTGAATTTCCCTTGGGAATTTTGAATTCCCCACTCCTGCATCATAACTACTAAGCTACTCCACATCACTGGCAAAACTTTAACATTGCTGAAGTCTAGAACAGGTCTTATCACGTTTTATAAATAGGCCTACAATATATAACAAGTACATGATATAAGTCAATAATTGACTCATACATAAATTGCCTATGATGAATAAATATAACTTAAAAACGGAGTCCTGTTTGTTATAACAGCTTTACCTTCGAAACAATGAACGGTTCAAAGTCGTTTTAAGAAATTAAGATGGTGCCAGCATTGTAACGATGATGATGACGGTGGTGGTGTTTACGAAGAAGAAGAAGAAGATGATGATGATGATTATGATTATTATTATTGTTATTATTATCATTATTTATTTTTGTATTAATATTATTGTTATTATTAATAATAATAACAATTGTTATTATTATTATTATTATTATTATTATTTCTGCTGATGTTGAATTATTTCCACTTTATTTATGTGCTGTTGAATTAAGCATAGGCGAATCACACTAAGACTTCTCACTTTACTTTGTGTACACTTCATGAGGGAAAAAAGATTTCACTTGCCCCGCCAACTTTGGATCTGATTACCATGTATTAACCCTACGAAGACCTTTAAACACGATATGGGGTCACGATTGCTAGAGGGTTTGGCTAGTTCTAAATGCATGATATCTTGAAATAACAGATCCACATTCAGTGCAACCAACATTTAATTATGCACTGCAAGTCTAATTAGTGCAACTGATCGTTTGTATGAAGATACTGCCTCCACTGAGCCCAGGACTGGGATTTCAAATTTGCAATCAGAACTGTACAAATTGCTCAATAGTTCTACTGATAAAATTGATCGCCTGTCTAAACGTGATTTTGCCTCACGTTGGAAGCGCACAAAGAACATGAAAACTATTATGCTATAATTTTATTAATAACATCTGTTCAATTTGGTACAATATTTTCGATTTGGAGTGAAATTGTGGCTTATTGATATTTATGAACTCATAAATCAAGGTACATAACGTACATCTTTTTCTGTCTAAAAACCCCATTGCGCGTAACAATTATAATCAAGTATACTGTTATTTTCTCATCATAATATGTGAGAACCAGGTTATAGCTTATTACATATTACGCGTCAAGGCGGAAGGAATGAGACAGGCGCAAAGTAGGCCTATATTGTGTGAGATTACGTTGTTTTGTGCAGCAGCATTTGAAACTTAATACATTATTTCTTAAACTGATCAACTGTTACATAATTTGTATCCATACGATGCTTTACCATTCAGGGAAACACCGATGACCTTTTAATATGCCCCGAAGCATTCATAATATTTACTCTGCCAAAACTGATCAATATCCGTTTGAATTTGTCATTCATTTAACTGTTATCATTGTAGCCAATTCCTACTTAATGTTGCCTACGTTCTGATTAACTTTATTGAGCAGAGATATTCTATGAACATGAGATAATTCAGAGCCAACCAGCTACTATGGCTAAAATTCTTACCTCCAGATATCTCTGAAATGGCGATATGTTTCTCAGGCCATATGTTTCTTGTTTCACCCTACTGTTTGGCAAGAGTGTCAGATGCTTGGATTGTTTTCATTAATAAGTATTTACAACAAAAGTGGTAAAAGTATCTGTGCCACCTATATTTAATATACTAGTGGACTAGGCTACTTCTTACGAAAACTGGCATAAGCAATACATATTGTGATCTATTGTTGGGGGCACCAAATTAAATCAGCACAAAAACGCAGTCAAAATATCAAAAGCACTGCTCTTGTGTCGCGTGTTGTTCTTTAAGTTGCACATCTGTTATAACGAAATGTGTAGTAGTCTATTATTAAAAAGACACGTTCGTCGAAAAAAATACTTTCTCTTACTCTTATTTTACAGACTGTAATGGCATCTGCTGCTTGATAAATAAACTTGAAAATATAACCGAAATATGTGAGCTTAAATGTTGGATAGATATGTTTCCACTATAGTTTCATTAGAATAGTTCCTGGACAATGTTTAAAGTTGGTTAACTGCATGATTAACAATTACAAATACAAAGTATCTTTGTTGACCAGTGATATTTATGGAAATACGGGTAAATTATATTGAACATTATTATTATTATTATTATTATTATTATTATTATTATTATTTACATGTTTTGTGTTGTGTGGGGAAACAAGTTTTAAAGAGTCAAAAAAATCCGAATTTATTCGGGGGGAAATATCCCCCTCAGTATTCCCACCTCCTCGGCGACCTAATTGGAGTTGTAACCAATTCCTAGTAACCTGCCTAAGCATTTGTAATCAGGTGGACAAACAGAATATTGAGAAAGGGTTAAATAACTTTGGATGGATGTCGTTCATGGTCATGTGGGTCTCTATGTGGATAGGTTGTTAACGGTGACAATTAGCTAATTAGATGTATTTCAGTAGCGTAGGCTACGTCACATATGCCCTACTAACCAGTCTCCCCGAAAACAAAAATGGATGAATTTTAAGAATTTTTCACAACTGCGCAGGAAAGAGATGGAAAGATGTATCGCTTAAATCAAGAAAGTATTGAAGCATTCAGGGTTTTCCCCTTTGACGCACAACAGAATAAGTAAATAGATAAGTAAATAAATAAATAAGTGTTTTGTTATTTATGGAGCGTGAAGTCGTTGTTAAATGTTCTCATCATTTGCAAGGTCCAAGGTTTGATAAAAAGAGACAGCTCTCGAAAGGAGTTGATTGAAATGGCGTGTGCCTGGCTGACGGGAGCCAGCGAGGGACAAAGCCCCGCGAAGCCATGGCCACTCGAGCAATTATTCCTCCACGCTGAATTTGGATTAGTGCAATGGAAAGAAGCATATGTTTGGCCCGGGGCGACACTCCCCCCCGGCTGGCTTCAGAGACTGCGAAGAGAAAGAGAGACTGAATCCAGAATATAAACGATATTAAGCGAAAGGAGAAACATTAAGAAAATAATAATAGATTTTTCTTCTTTCTTTTTTGAGTTTTGGATTTATGCAATCAGAGGAAACAGCTAATTTTAGTGTCGAAGGTGATGAAATTTCATTGTAAATGCATTCCAATCAACCTGGTGTGCGCAGCCAGAATGTTTGCAACTCATTTTGTTTCTACATACATGGGTAGAATTTTATTTATTGTATGTATCAAATTTTGGAGAGGAACATTTCCGAAAAGTTTAGTCGATTGACAAGAAGTATAAAACTATCTTTCAACTTTTCGCGCGTGTCCTATCAAAAATGAATCCTAAGTATAACTTATGTATGTGCATAATTGTGTGTCACTAAGACCAGAAGTAGCTATTTCGACAAATTTCGCTGGAAATAGTGAAGTTAAATGTAGACTAAACTTTTATTGCAAGTGCACTTGTGAACTATTTAAGTAGTTTATACTTAATAATCATCGTCGTATTAATTCTCCGAGCTCCAAAGTTGGCTAACTTTCACTACACCCAGCCTCAAATAAAACCTACAATAGATTAAACAAGACCATCGACCAGACTATTTAAAATGAACCCCTCACATTAATGAAACTTGGGGGATACATTTGCGTGACTACAAAATATTAACGGCGTTTAATTCACCCGTTAGACTCCGGCCTTAGATGCCCGCGTCTAGTCACATTTTACTGCCAACACCGCAAGAAAGGTGTGTGTGTGTGTGTGTGTGTGTGTGCATGCGTGTGCGTGTGTGCGTGCCTGTGCGTGTGCGTGTGTGTGCGCGCGCGTGCGTATGTTAACCTATAGGCTACATACGGGTGCATGTGATTTCAATGGGCTTCATGGGTTTTCAATGACATTAGGCTACATTTCGTCTTATTTGATTATTCATCTGTAAAAAGAGCACTTCATGCTGTCCAGTCTCCATTTTTCGATTCAAAATGTAAGCTACATTTGATTTATATTTCACTTTTTCCTATTAAGACATTACTTAATCATATTAGCCGATCATCCCATTGCCCTGCTACTCATTAAATACCTGGCGATATCATTGACCTTTTCCAGTGCACGATCTCTTCTTTGCAAAGAACCAAGGGGTCAATGAACGGGGTGAAAACCACAGAGAGGTTGATCTTACAGGCAAGGACAATTAGTCACTTTGCCGCTTCATTGAAAACTTTTGAATCACATTATTCTGTCCATACAACGATCCAGCTTCGCGTAAAAACCATGCTTTAACTTTAATGCTCTGTTCCACGTTCAAACAAGTGAAATTTGAAGAACATATATTCTACAAATTAATAGGCTAAATGAGTCCGTAAAATAAATTAAAGGTAAAAAATTACACGCAGACATCGAATATTTATTTTAAATGACATGTCGTTTTGACCGTGATGAATTATAAAAAGTGAACGATGTTACTTTCGAATACTTCTGCTTCGATGTCGAATTCACAGTAGAGTGAAGGTTCGATCCATTAAGTTTAGTGAGTGAGCACATAAATAAGCAAGCACATGAATGAACAAAGTAATTATGAAATAAAAATTGAATGAATGGCTGAATAAATAAATAAAGGACAGCGTCGTTTTCAGCAACAAATCGTATGTATCCCTTGGTTTTCATTTGCCATCGTTTTGAATTTTATGTGTTGTATGTGCTATTTCAACTTACTCGCATAAACACGCACGGTTTATGAGATAAAAAAGACCTTACTGCGTCCAATATTGATGGAAAATAATCCTGAGGCCGACAGGCAACTCATTTGAATCTATAGGATGCGTTATGCTCAGTAGGCCTGTACCAAACCCCGTCTCGATGACTTAATTTGATCACCTGCAGCATCTGTGCATATAAATATAAAAATGTAATAATTCTAAGCCGGCCCAAAAAACATTCAAAACAGTACTTTAAAACGTTATAATTTTACCAGAAGTGATAGATCCTCATCTGTTTCATTGTGAATTGTGATGAACTGAAATATTCTGAAGTAGCCTATAGGCATAATGTGAACACAAAATATACCTTGAGGGGAACCCCTTAAACATGCCCTCTCAGCAAAAGAGTATGTAATTATATATCTGTTGACAATGATACTGATAAAAGATCAATGCATATATATATATATATATATATATTTGTGTGTGTGTGTGTGTGTGCGTGCAGTCCAAGAGTGTATATGAGCAGATATATTTGCGCGTGTGTGAACTTTCATATATGCGTGTGAGTCTGCATGCATAGGTCACTGATTCTAATCAGTAGGTTTATGTGTGTGTGTATGTGTGTGTGTGTAAGTGGGTGGGTGGGTGCGTGGTTGCCTGTGTGCGTGTCTGCTTGGTCTATATTTTTTTCTGTGGTCACAGATGCAAAAACGTTCCAGAAGAAATGCAGGTGTAAAAATTAAAGCAAATTATTTTTTGAAAATCGCAGGCTATAATTGAATCAATTAGTAAATATTAAATAATGGTTTGGGGAAACTGACGGAAAAACGCACTTGTGAATTGAAGTGGAATCAACTGTAATTGATTTATCTCAAACCAGGGGTTAAGGAGTGAATTAGCTAAATACAACTGGGTATTGCAAGCCACTGGCTTCTCAAATGTCAGATCTCTTCTTTTTTAACTATTATTTCAGCTGCAGGGCATTGGTATGTAATAGACGTTCCACCAGTTAAAGATCAAATTATGTTAATATTACGAATTTCGTTGAAGAAGACAACAACGACTATACGTTTTGGGCTAAAGTGGCCACAAAATAAACAAGGATGACGAACGGGCGCTAGCCATTGACCTTAGCCTTCCATTACTTTAGTTAGCATTAAAAAGTAAATGCAAACTAATGTCAAACACCTACCGGCATAGTACATGGTTTCAAGGCTCAATATTGAGCTAAAATACCACATCTTTTCGTTTCGCTGAAAATTTAAATGGATGCATGCAATTAATTTTTTTTAAATAAATCACTTCTGCATTAACGATAAGTGAAAGGAACCGCTAGGTGCAATTTTTAAGAATTAATCCACTTAATCTGATTGTTTTTATTTTACCGATTCTGCATGTATTTTCCTGCAGAGGAAGCAGGCGAGTGTGTGTTTGTGTGTGTGTGTGTGTGTGCGTGCGTGCATGTGTGTGCGCGCGCGTAGTGCCTGAGGTTAGGATCCCACACACAATCTGAGATGCAGCCAACAAAAACAGCCCTGATAGACAATGCTTCACTTCACCTGCTAGGACTGTGCATTACAATTATGCCAGGGACATGTGCTGTTAAGCTTCATTCACCTTATTTGACAACAACTGCTTTGCAGTTAAGCAGTCTGTCCACATTAAAATAATAATAATAATAATAAATGACCAGTGTTTTTTTCCCACCGGATTAAAGAGCCCAGATTTCTCATCACCGCGGCTCTTCATTATGGCCGGACTTGAACAGAAAATGTTTTTCTAAATCCACCAATACCACCGTGGTTCAGCGCAAATTGATTCTAAAGCACACGCTATCAATAGACAATCAAACTCAAATTGAAATATGTTATGTAATGCTTAATCTGTCGTGGACTTCCGCAAATCCAGCTCCAAACATACAGGGGACGCTTGTGCCGTTATTGCATTGTCATTAGCGCAAACAAATAGGCCTAAAGAAGAATAGGCGACCAAGTATAGGTAAAACAGCATCTCAGAAAGCAGTTACATGTGCTTATCCGCGTCATTTGGGTTAAAAAGGAATTACATTTTAACGTCGAGGCTTCGACCAAACTGTATGTTATACCTTTTCAAGTTGCTGAAAATAAATACATAACCTTGTACAACAATATTTGAAGTAGCTGTTTGACCGACAATCAAATTAAACCCGAGCTATCGTTACAGGAACTAACTGGGTTACCGCTAACAATGGCTTTAAATAAAGTAGGGAAAGAGAAAAAAAAGATGAACTCCAATGCAAGCTTATATCTCATAGATTTCGCTTCGGGGGGTGCCAATAGAGTTGGTTCAAACACGAATAAGTATTCATTGTTTTCTGGTGTCATTTGCCTTTGTAAAAGCTCAATGGAATATCTGAATGATCCCGTTCTTTTAACTCAGAGTTGAAAGTAAGTTTTTATTATACTTGTGGGAAACAATGGGTTCAGCTGCTTATTGCAAGGAGCAATCGTCAAGGGAGAGTTAAACTCAATTACTGTAACCGTGCTGAATAAAAATACTGCCAAGAACGAAAATAGGCTGGGTGTTCCAGCCACGGGATAAAAAATAAAATACATATAAATAAGAAATCGACATGAAGCGTATCAAATATTTATTTTTTTCTGGGCAACAAAGGACTATAATACATTGACAGGCATGGGAACTATTGCCAGCACAGGTCTATACAATACAGCTAAAACCGCCTCCAATTTGGACATTGGACATACAAGCTATTAGGTGGTCCCAAATGTTTTGAAATTCTTTAAACAAGAAAAAAAAAATATTTTCAAAAGACAATATCAATTTATTGCTCTTATGGTGCTTCGGGGGAAGAACAAGAGGTGAAACGTATTCTGATTGGCACAACACATATAGGCTTGTATTAAAAAATAAAATAAAACACAAAACAGTTCCATTTCTCATCAAGGTATCCTTTCACTCTTCTCAATAACTGACTGTAATAAGAATGTTCTGTAGAGAAAATGGAAGTTTATTTCTATCAAATTTGTTCACTTGCTTCAATGTCGCCTCAACATGCTACAAGAGGGCTGAATGGAAATATCCCCGAGAAAAAAAAATAACACCCCAAAAATCTGTTTTCTAAAGAACCATATAACCACATGAAGAACTAACCGAATATTGAAACCCACTAAAACAGGAGGCACCAGATAAATAAAAAAGATCTCAACAGACACACCATATTTACAATTCCCATTAAATTACACATAAATAAATATATACATACATAAACACAGATTCCCTTATATAACCGTGAATCGTGTTGAAATTCAAAGTTCAAGTTGGTCGCTTGGGGTGAGCCTAAAACTGAAGTCATGACATGGACTGTGGATTTTTTTCAAGTTTATTATTCACAATACTGATAAAAAGTCATCCTCTTTTCGCTTCTTTTTCGCGTGGCTACAATCTTAAATTGAGATGTATCATGGTTGCTGAGATTCAGTCCGTTGTAGCTCATAAAAGAAGGGGCACATAAATAGTCCTTAACGTGTCAAACTCCCCTCTCCGAAACGGGTCCAGTTCTCTTTTCATTTTATTCTTTAATTCTTGGAGGGCCGTCGCTTCCTGTGCATCCCGTGAAGTCGAGTTGTGGTAAAAACAGAGCGTGTAAAACCGCAAGATCAGGAAGTGTATTTTTGATCAATAGTATTTATAGTTATTTATAATATTTATATTGATTAACGGTGGAATCACTTTCTGTGCTTCTCGTCTTTTTCTCCGCCTTTAGTGCCGTTGTCTGAGTGGCTGTTGGGGTTATTGTTGAGGTACATTTTGTCCATGGCTTTAATTGCCTCAGTCAGATAGTTCTGTAACGCGGTGAGAGCGGCGCACATGGCAGGGGTCCCGAATCCATGAGAAATAAGACTGAAGTGGGTCAAACAACTTTGAATCCCTGGCTCAAGAATAGGTTGTGGTCGCGAATTCCCCAAGGGTGAACGGTCCTGGGAAAGCAGGTCTGTGAATTCTTTGCAGATTTGTCTAAAAGAAAGATAACACATTTGTGAGGTGTCGATGTTATGTCATTAATTACATATACATGGTAAGTCCGGGTTTTTGTCGGTTCGGGAAATATTAGGGATGTCAAATATTAAGCATGTTTAAAAGATAATGAGTCAGTTTATGTCCCCATTTTTAATGCAAAATGTTCGCTAATATGGAGTTTCCTCAATGGGACTTCACACTGCTTAAAACAGCTGGCAGGAGAATGATGGGATAATATAAGAACCTAAGCAAATAACTTGACTGGAGATCACTTTTTATATGTATGAATGTCACAACCCGTGCATAATTTGGCATACATCAACAGATACGAGGAGATTTTAATATTTAAAACGTTGCAGGAGGAACAACTGTCGTCGTTATTTTTCATTTACATGCAGGCCTCCAGTGTCTGACATAATTCCAATAGCATTCATTGCAGATAAAATGTGAAGAAAGTTGGCCGAAAAAGTATTTTAATTGGTGACTCTTGTTTAATGCAACTTATGTCACTTTTTAATACAAGTGTCACAATCATGGAGTAAAGGACACATTATTTCACAGAAGAAAAATAATTGCAGACAAAGGCTAGTAAATAAAGCCGTCATGCAGTATTAACCACCGCCTGCGTAAATAAATACGGTATTTGTCAGACGATTCTTTACACTATTAGAAATAAAATAGAAGTCTTGCAAAAATTAATCATGATCATTAATTTTGGGCAAATCCAAATCCATTGCTTTTATTTCCAAAATTCATTTCTTTTTGCATTAACTTTTGTATGTACATTTCTGAATGCAAGAATAGCACTTACTTCGTTGCCAATAACATGTTTTTTCTTTGGACTTGTTCGTTTGGGTCGGAATGCTGACGGTTTACATATTCAGCTACTGCCTTGGCTGGGAACTCTGTCTCGCATACATAACCAAAATCTCTGGCAAGATGTACTGCTTCGCCTAAGAAGAAAAAAAGGGGTTGAGCATGTAATGTATCGCTCTAAATTACTGACATCAAATATAGACCAATTAACACTTCCACTTAACACATTATCCATCTAATTAACGTACTCGGCCTAAGAAAAGTCCCGCGCTTGAATTTATCAATTTTGCAGTATAATTCATATATTTTTCGCTACATAATTAAAAATGAAATGCTGAAAATAAAACTGATGCATCATTTTATTATATGAAAATATAAGGGATCCAATAACTGTATACCATTAAGATGGGCTTCTTGTAAAACACCATTTTATAATATTGATTATCAATATAGGGAAATTAACAAAAGTCCTGAGGATTCTATACCATAGCGATTGGAAATTACCACATAAAACTCACCCTTACATACTTTAACCATGAGAATTTTAGGGTCATTCCATTGAGGTCTGGCTTTTTTGTTGATTTTTTTTTTTTTTTTTTCAAGCCTTTGGTTTTAATTTCCTGAAACAGTTGGGTTTTACTGCAGGGCTTCCTGCCATAAGCTTCAACCCCGGAAGAACGCATGCGCCAATTAGGGCATCAAAGCTCAAGTCCAGTAAACTCGTTTCCATAAAATGGAGCGGATCGTAAACAATAACAGCACTCCAGAAACGCAGTGTCCCTTCACTAAATAACTGACTGCTCTCATACCCCCAACCCCCTCCCGTTTATCACAAACGAATCGTATTTTTCTTGAGCCTAATTAACATATAGTACCAAATTTCTATGAAGCACAATGAATATTGCATTCAGTCTCTGGCGGTAATGATTAACAGGAACCAATGAACCATCCCAGGCTTTCACCTTTAAAACCCACAGCACACCAAATGCCACCGCACGGAATAGCAATGTTCAATTTGCAAGCAAAATGGATTTATTCAATAGCAAAGGCATCTTAGACTTGTGCCACGGATTCATTCGTTTATTTAATACAACACATTAATGTAACACTGCGATGTTTTATCATTCACTGGAAAACGTATATCTACAGTCCAGATAGTCAATAATTAATAATAATAACTTGATAACAAAAAAGAAGAAGAAGAAGAACAACAAATAATAAGAATAATAATAATAATAATAATAACGCAATGTTTATGATCCTGATCAACAACAGGCCTCGGAAATTAAGCAATTGTTTTGCTGCTTTACCTATGTCACCACTGAAATCACAAACCACCATCAAAACCAAATAACAAACCTAATTCATGTGGCGTAAAACGAGAGGTGCAAAGCTCAATGACTGTTTCGTATCTTCACAAAATATACAAGCCTCGTTTCAGGTCTGTGGAAAACGCTTACGGATAAATAAACGTATATTCCAAAACTATTCGGAATTCTTATCATCCCTCGTTCAACTATAAGGCATACATCCTTCATGCATTAGTGCTTGCAAGGCAAACTCAATCCAAATTACGCGGATGAGTGCATATGCTAATTCCAAATGGCCCCATGTAACTGCTTAAAACAACTCAAATCACAGGATTTGGAAGTAATATTATTTACAATGTTACTTACCCTCTACTAGTGACGTCAGTAATGTGACGTTTGCGGCCTTGCGTCTACCCGCTGGTAGATTTAATCCGATTTTATCCAATTTTTCTCTTAAGGACCTTCCTCCATTCTTAGATTTGGCTCTGTGATGCAAAGTAAGGCCAAAAGAACAATAAATACACGGGGAAATTTTAATCGTAGACTTGCTTGTTTTCATTAGTCGTTAGAACAAACAGTTAAAGATGACAAAGCAATGCATTTAACGCAGAGCATACTACTTTGTAAAATACGATTTCAATGTGCCAAAACATAAAGCCAGCAGAAATGCATAGACAAATGACTACATTCATATTGAGATAGCACAAGAATATATATATATATATATATATATATATATATATATATATATATATATACATACATGTTACCCATTACTTAGCTAGTCTTGACATCATCCTTCCTATCTAATAAAAACTAATTTACATAAATGCAGTATTTGAATGACAATAACCCCATACAACACGTGGTAAATCCAAATACGGGTGGAATTTAGCAGCTGCTGTTGGACAGCACTTGGTGAAGCAGCATTGTAAACCAAATTTCGCCATTGGGGAACCCGAGGGTTCGAATCCCAGATTACTGCACCCTTCAGCAATGAGTGCAGTCAAAATGGCTTCAGTGAAAAAGATAAGAACCGATTCCTAATGGTGAGCAATATTTATGTTTAAACTCATCTTTTCATTTTATCTCTCACAGGTGGTTAAAGCCCATGGGAAGTAAACACGCAACACACTAGCCTATATCTGGTCTGGATTTGGCCACCGATCAGAACCTCAAACCATTATTCAGATTGTGCAGCAACATGCATTATTGCACAAGACATCGGTTGCTTGCCTTTGTTAATCTTGTTAATAAATGCAAAAACATAATTTCTCAACACTCTGAATCATAATTAGACAAATAATGTTAACGTCACAAGGATCTTGTCCGAAGCAAGGTTGTCTGGAATCGGTTACGAAAAACTGAGTCAAACGCCATAAATTATGTTGATTCCACTACAGCATTAGCGGTTAAAACGAACGTTTTCGTTTAAAATTCCATAAATAAATTATCTAATAAAAAATGTAAATAACATCCAGCTCACCTCCTCAACACCCCGCCCAGCAGAGATGCATTGAGGCACTCAGGCGGTGAGAGGCGTCTCTGCACTTCCGCCACCGTGACCTTGTACTTTGATGTTGAGCTGAGAAGAGACAGGCGACCCGGAACAGAACAGAATACTTCGTTGGGGTTTACCACGCCGCCGAAAAGACCATCCTTGTTGATAGGGATTGCTGAGATGGCGTTGCTGTTGTTCTTGGATAAAGATACAGGACCTAAAAATAAAATAATAAAAAATAAATAACTGAGGCCTTCATTCAAAAGCAAAGCCAATATTTAAAAGGCGCTGCTATGCAGAGACTAGGTCTTGAGCTGACACCATTCTTAATTCCAATTTAAAATAGAAAACTTTACGAGTCAAAGGAAAGAGAAATGATAAAGATTATTAACATCAATAATAATAGGCCTAATAATAATAATAATGTTTAAATAGTTCTTAATCGTGGCAGAATGAACATAACCCACTGTGTCAATTTCCACATGCTGTTACACAAATTATACATAAGTTGAAAATGCAGATCTAGTTCTTCAAACAATTTCACAGTAGAGGACAGTAGCTATAAGAATACTATTGCTTCCGGTACGAAATATAGGTAGCCTACAATACATTTACACCACTAATGTTTTGGGTGACAGCTCCGGATTTTAAAAAAGCATGTTTGATCTTCTAAATCCAACATAAATCTAAGGACTTTCATATGGTGTCCATGGCGACTGATAAAAATTAAACGCAAACTAAACTAATATGATAACCATTACATAGATTGTGAATAGATAATGGACTAATCCCCACACAGAGTGTACCAAAGTAGAATTTATTGTAAAATGGACACACACTGGGCACAGCTCTACAGTGCCTTTCTGTCACGGGATCACAAATTGGCCATTGGAAGCCGCCACACATACTCTACTATACAAAGCAATTATATGCTCATAGGTTTATAATAGAGAATAAGAACATGTTCATTGAGTGAAAATGAGGAGGGGCCTATGTCTCTGCGTGGTCTCGGTTTACGTTGGAAATAATTGTTATTAATTTATAGCACGTGCACTTTAACACTTCATTGTAACATTTCAACATACAAAAGCAACGTCGTACGAAAGAAAAGAAAAAAAAAATCTTAAACCAAAACATAACTGTTTAGCATGTTCTCTCACTGTGTTGGGGTTGCTGTGCGCAACTGGACACAAAGGGACTACCACTTTTGGACAGATCACTTGTGACATTAATAGCTCAGGGGAGGCTAATAGAGACAATAGGAGTTAAACGAACTCTTGAGATTACTAATATAAGGGCCAATTATCATGTTGATGTGGAAAGACCATATCTTAAAATGTATCCTTTGTATGTCAAATTTCACCTCAAGCGCCACATTGCGAACGACGCAAAATAAACCTAACCACAAACATTCAAGCTAAATAATAAATGATATTACTCAAAAACACATTTACAATTACGTGCGTTATGTGGTCATTCTGTTCAACGGTATCCATAATCAAAGAAATAACTGTTTCTTCATTGTTTACGATTTTTAAAATGATGTCAATCGGGTAACGACAATAATCTTAGCGAGTTTCACAAAAAAATCAAGTTTTAAAAAGTTCTGTGCTGCCACTGTATTATCTCAGTGCCTCTTAGCATGACAAATCTAGCAAATGCATGCAGATATCTGGTAGCCTACAGCCCTGAAATTGATACATTATATTGCGTCAGACTTAAATATTAATTGTAATTCGTTTAAACTGCTGCATTCTGTGTTTTTAGAAAATATGCGCTGGAGTGCAGCAGAGTAGCCTATTTCGCATTGGAGTTTGCAACTTGTAAAAACACGCATGGTATTTGGAAGGAAATTGCTTACCTTTCTTAATTACAGTCTGATCTGGGATGTGAATGCCTTGATCCTCAACATGCTGCAAAATTAAAATAAAATAAAAATTACTGCAAAGTCCACTCGTGCAAAACAGCGTAGTGTTCATAGGAACAGTCATTTGAACGACCTTGATTTTTGCCAAGCAAAATAAATTAATTGACTAGCCAGTTAAAGTGTTTCTTTTACTATCCTTTTTACTCTCAAATAGCGCCGTCGTGTCATAAATGCGCAGTTATAAATGTGTCCTTACACAAATCTTCTGAAGTTTGGGTACCGACACTGTTGCACGAACGAAGCCATGTTTTTTCAATAAAATATTTGGCAGTACGTACATACAAATGTACAAAATTCCAAGTCAATATTTTCAACTGTTATTCAATAAGCTCACTCTTTGGAAAGTGGATTGCCTTTACTTTTTATGAACAGTGATAGGTGAATGAAATCCCAACACTGATGTGAATTCTTACGCCCATTGTGTCTGCGTTCAGTGATTTCGAGCGTGCTGGGCAATCTTTGCTTCATTACTGTTGACTGCGCCCCGCTCACATCTGAGTTCACCTCACGCTTTCTTCAGTGAGAACAATTAAAATAAGAGCGAATGGGAAGGACACAAGCAATAAAAAAATTAGGGGGAAAATCGTTTAAAACAATACCCATTTAACTTCGCATGTTGATGCCAATGCAGGCTTAATTCAGGAGTCCATTTTGTTTTCTTTTTACACTTTGTAGCCCATGCAACACGAACGGTCGGTTCCTTAACGAAACAGTTATTTTTTTTGTCATTCGTACTTACTTGCCAACACTAACTTACAACTATATATATATATATATATATATATATAGTGCATGCGGTTCATTGTTTTATTTTAAAATAGAAAAATGCTATGCGAAAAACACCCTCAGATCTCGCTATTATTAAATAACAAATATG